>NC_133134.1:83871748-83961748 GCF_048418815.1 Hemitrygon akajei
GAAGAATGTTTTAGGTATCATAAGTGGAAACAAATGGTCCATTTCAGCATCCAAGGTGAATTGAAGAAGTCATCTGAGCATTGTCAGTTCAGTGATGAGCTTAATGATACACTGAAACATCACTTAGTTTGTGGAATCTTAAAGGAAAGCATTGAAAAACAGCTCCTTACTGAAGCACAGTTTACGTTTAAAAGAGTAGTTGAAATAGCTTTGTCAATGGAAACAGCAGGCAGAAGCGCATTTGAGTTACAGTCAGGAACAAAAGTGAGTGTGAACAAAATTGTTACATCTAAACAGAAACCTATTGTGGCCAAGCCTATTGTGGCAGGGGCTCACATCACCAGACGAATGGCGGTTTCAAAGTGAAACTTGCAGAAAATGCAACAAAGTAGGACACGTACGAGGAGCATGCTGTGCAGACAAAACTAAACAGACTGAACAGGGAAGAGGGGAAAAAAACATCAAGTTGCAGTTTCAAATATGACACTAGAGTATATGCTGTTGATGAAAAATCTGATAATGATGATTGACACAGGACAGTGTAGTCTTGAGATTTACAATTGTGAAAACAAGCAATATGGCTTACACCAAGAATAGAATGGCAAATTAATTAAAATGGAATTGGACACTCTTTCAGTCATTACACAAAATACGTTTGAACGAAGATACTAAACTGAAGCCTACAGATATGGAACTAAGAAGTTATACTGGAGAAAATATAAATCTTGTGGGAATGGCATCTGTAACAGTGAAATACAACAACCAACAAGTCACATTGGGCTTGTATGTGGTGAAGATAGAAGGGCCAACATTGTGGAGACGTGAGTGGCTGAGACAAAGCCACTTGATTGGAGATCCATCCACCATTTATTTGTATGCTACATCCCCGGCAACAGAGTCAACTGAACGTGAATTAAGAAAGGTACTGGATGATGCCACGACTGTCTCCACGTCGTACACCATGAACCGTTGCCCAACAGAGGGCAAACAGGTGTTGGTGACAACCTCTGTGCCTCTGGTTGGAAAGCATATTGGACCAAGGAAGGACCGTGCTGCTCAGAGGAAGCATGAAAGTGACAAAAGCAGTGGTCCAACTACAACAGTTTTTGTAGGCAACATACCTGAGAAAGCTTCTGGTATGTTAATCAGGTGGTCACTTGTGAAATGTGGCTTGTTTTTAAGCTGGGAGAGAGTTGAAGGAACTTCAGGAAAGTTGCAAACATTCAGCTTTTGTGGGTATAAAGAACCAGAATCTGGTCTACATGCATTAGGGTTATTGCATGAACTTCAAGTGGGAGACAAGAAGCTGCTTGTAAATGTAGATGTAAAGACCAAAGCCCAGCTGGATGAATGGAAGGCCAAAAAGAAAGGAGTCAATGGAGATACGAAAACAGAGGATTCGTCAGATGATGTTGTGGATGAGGGAACCAGGCGGAGGAATCAGGTCTTAAAGAGATCAATAGAGGATTAATAAGAGAATACTTAAATGAACTAAATGCACCTTCCCAAGACCAAGATAAGACTATAAGAATATAATACAGTCAGGCAGATTAAGAACACTCGGCCCATCGAGTCTGCCCTCCATCCTGTTGCGCATCACACCATTTTCCTGCCTTCTCCCATACCCTGACTCATCAAGAACCCGTCAACTTCTGCCTTAAATACACCCAATGACCCGGCTTCCACAGCCGCCCGTGGCAACGAACTCCACAGATTCACCACCCTCTGGCTAAAGAAATTCTTCCTCATCTCCGTTCTAAATGGGCATTCCTCTATTCTGACACTGTGCCCCCTGTCCTAGACTTCCCCCACCATAGGAAACATCCTCTCCACACCTATTCTATCTAGGCCCTTCAACGTTTGATAAGCTTGTGCGATCTTCCCATCATTCTTTTGAATTCCAATGAAGACAGGACCAGAACCTTCAATCGCTCTTCATACGATGAGCCTTTCATTCCCTAAATCATTCTCATGAACCTCCTCTGAATCCCCTCCGATGCCAACACATCCTTTCTTAAATAAGGGGCCCAAAACTGCTCACAATACTCCAAGTGAGGCCTCGTCAGTGCTTTATAAAGCCTCAGCATCACATCCTTGCTTTTATATGCTAGTCCTCTCGAAATGAATGCTAACATTGCATTTGCCTTCCTCACTGCTAACTCAGCCTGCAAATTAACCTTTAGAGAATCCTACACGAGGACTCCTAAGTCCCTTTGCACCGGATTTTTGAATTTTCTCCCCATTTGGAAAATAATCTATGCTTTTATTCCTTCTACCAAAAAGCATATCCATACACTTCCCAACACTGAATTCCATTTGCTGCTTTGTTGCCCATTCTCCTAAGACTGTAGCTTGGCGTCTGTGCTCGGTTGGGGGATGGCCTCTCCCATTGGTGCTGCCCTCTAGTGTTTGATCAGTGGAATTACAGACTGGATTGCCTGTGTCTGCGCACCGTCAATTTGCGGGACTTGTCGCTCAGGGACTTGAGCTGTGTAAATGTTTTTTTTTTTGCACAACTATGTTTTTTTGCTCAATATTTTGAATATGCTGTGTATGTTTTGCATCTTGGCCTAAGTGGAATGCTGTTTTAATGTTGTTATGATCCAGTCCGGAGCCTGCATTCCGGTTCTTGATCCGGTCTGCGGACTCCGGGCTCCGGGTCTTGTAGCTGTCCCTCCCTTCGCCCTTGAGCCCAAGTAGTCACACCTGTGGATCATCGCGGTTTGTTGGGGCTCAAGGAGGTGCACCTGATGCCCAATGGCTGGCGGTGTATATAGGGGGCTCTGGGACTGAGTGGAGTTGGGGGGGTTGCCCTGGCTTGGAGTTTTCCTGGCTAAAGATGAGTTTTTTGAGTAAGTCTGGGCAGTCACCCTGGACCTAGTTCCCTTCCTATCTCTTGCCTCTGTTGGGCAAGCCTGGCTGGACTGCTGTTGCCCGGTGGGGGTCTCTGCCCCTTTCCATCCCTCGCTGCTGATGGGTTGTGCCCTGCAACCTACCCAGGTGCCCTGTGACCTGCTCAGGCCCCTGTGTTCCTGCCTGGGAGGTCCGGGCCCTGCCTAGGAGTTATGTGGCCCACCCGGTGAACTCCGGGATGCTGCCTTGCCTGAACTCCAAGATCCTGCCTTGCCTGAACTCCGGGATCCTGCCTTGCCTGAACTCCGGGATCCTGCCTTGCCTGAACTCCAAGATCCTGCCTTGCCTGAACTCCGGGATCCTGCCTTGCCTGCCTGAACTCTGGGATCCTCCTTGCCTGCCTGAACTCTGAGATCCTCCTTGCCTGAACTCTGAGATCCTCCTTGCCTGAACTCTGAGATCCTCCTTGCCTGAACTCCGGGATCCTCCTTGCCTGCCTGAACTCTAAGCCTCTGTCGGAACCCCAGCATCACCTTGAACGTCACGTCCCTCATGCACACCACAGTCTCCATGTCATGTCTCTTGTTTACTTGTTCCCATCCTGCCCCTAGTACTTCAGTGCCTGCGTCTTGCACTTGGGTCCAGCCTCTTGTCCCCTTATGATAAATGTATGGTTGAATGATAATTCAATTTGAATTTGATTTGATTTTGATTTGTCTATCCTGCTTGTTATTTTCTCAAAGAGAAGTGGTCCACATCAGAGGCGATTGATAAGTTCGTGGCCTAAGGTAGAAGGAGATGAGTTATACAGTTCTTGTTACATGCACATGCAGTTCAACTCTGTGAATAAATATGCAGAAAGTTTGAAGTTAATAACGCATCTCCTTCTACCTTAGGCTACGAATTTATCAATCACCCATTCTGTGGACCAAGACGCCGCCTTCTACAAAGAAGGATCCGTTTGCTCCACGACCGCTGGACTAAGAGTGTAAATGGAGGGGACTATGATGGAAAATAAATGTGCTCGGTTTTCTAAAATTGATTCTTTCTACCTTAGGCCACGGACTTATCAATCACCCCGGTACAAAATGTAACAGCTCTCCGGACTAGGGTCACGTTTTTCCAGTTCGCAGGCAGTCCCTCTGAAGTCTCAGGAGACAACGCCCTCACAATCCTAATCCAGCAATAGGATGTTATTTCGGGAAAGCAGAGTACTGTATCCACTCTCGATGAGTCAAGGAAGGAAGTGGCAGGAGAAATGACATTATAACATAGGAAAGTACAGCACAGGACAGGCCAGGCCCACAATGTTGAGCTGAGCTCATTTAAACAAGTAATTAAAACTGTAATTCTACCTGCTCGATGAGCATATCCCTCCATTTTCTGCTTATCCGCGTACCTAAGACCCAATTGTATCTGAACACCCTCACTACATTGCTCTTTTTTTGCACTATTTATGTATCTTTGATACATTTCTTATTGTAATTGATAGTAATTTTAAAAGCATTGGACAGCACTGCTGCCACAAGACACCACAGTTTGTCAGCGATAGGAAATCTGATTTGGATTCTGCCTCCACCGCCACATCGCAGGCACCGACCGGCCACTCTCTGTGTTAAAAAACAACTTGCCTTGCATGCCTCCTTCGAACATTCCCCCTCTCACATTAAACCCATGCCCTCTAGTGATAATTTTGACCCTGGGTTAAAAGATACCGGCTGGGAACAGCTTCTTCTCTGCACCATCAGATTTCAGAACCGTCCGTAAACCCATGATCTCTTTTTGCACTATTCATTTACTCCTTGTAGATTTCTTATGGTAATTTACAATAGTTTTTATGTATTGCACTCTACTGCTGCCATGAAACAACACATTTCATGGCATTTCCAGAACACGGACAAAACAGGCATGCAAATGCATACACACAACATAAGAAGTGGCACAGATACATACACTGGGTGTCAGAGGGAGGTTTGTTCTACACAGAGTGGTGGGTGTGTGGAATTCACTGTTAGGAGTAGTGGTAGAGGCAGATACATTAGGAACGTTTAGGAAACATTTAGACGGCCCCATGAGAGGGGAGAGGGAAGGGGTAGACTGATCGTGGAGTAGGTTAAAAGGTTGGCACAACATTGTGGGCCAAAGGGCCTTTGCTCTACTGTACTGTTCTGTGTTCCATATATCAGTGATTCTGATTATGACTAGAGGGCATAGGTTCAAGGTGAAAGGGGAAGGTTTGTATTGGTTTACTCTTTTGACATGTACCAAGGTACAGTAAGAAACTTTGTTTTGCATGCCACCCAAGACTGGAGGTACATTTATTTATGCAAAGTACGTATGCATATACAACCTGAGATTAGTCTTCCCCACAGACAACCACGAAACAAAGAAACACCATAGATCCCGTTCAATAAAAAACATCAATCATTGTGCAGACTGCAGAAAGAATGGGCAGAAAAGACAGGATATCAAACAGCAACCCGCCAAATCATCGTCTGTTCAGTTCAATCCAGGACCGTGTCGTTCCTCAACACCAAACCAAAATCACACAAGATGGCAACAAGAACAGGAGCCGCCAGAAACACATGGACTACAGAGTCCAGTCTCCAAACCACGTCGATTAAAGGCCCAAGGCTCTGCAACATCCTCTGACAGCGAGACCATTCCAGTACGGGAGTTTCCTCCGGGGGCAGTGAGCGAGATCGTCACACTCAGACACCTTCGTCCGGCCGCAGCGGGCGAGGGGCTGGTAGACAGTGCTAAACACTTGCTCTCCTTCCGCACCTGCCTCGATGGTTTTCAGTCTTGCTCGACGCCTTAATCGGTGAGATCGGTGAGAAACGGAGTCGATCATGGGCTCGCGCCCTGTCTCCAGGCGTCTTGGCCTCTAGGCCGCTCGAAGCCTCACGGAACCCCCTCAGAAACAGCAAAGCGCCAGATCACTCAGTCGGCCCAAAAGCACACCACCAAACTTTCATCACAGGCTCCAACAGCAGCAGAACCACATTTGAAAGAAAAAGATGTGGAAGAAGTAATTTTGTGAACTGTCTGAAAGGCGTTGCCTTCGGATGCATTGTTCATTGGCGCCACCTTCTTCCAAGCGGAGTTTCAATAAGTTCCATAAGACAAAGGAGCAGAATTAGGCCATTCAGCCCATTGGGTCTGCTCAACCATTCCGTCACGGCTGATCAACCCCACTTTCTTGTCTTCTTTCCATAACTTTTGATGCCCGTACTATAATCAAGAACCTATCAACCTTTGCTTTAAATATTCCCCATGACTTGGTCGCCTGTAGCAATGAATTCATATCCAGACCTATCATTTCGCCACATCAGTATATTGAGGAGGTAGAAGGGAAAAATGATTATAAAATGCAGAATAAAGTATTACGGTTATAGAGGAAGTGCAGTGCAGGTGAGCAATGAGTTGCAAGGGCCACAATGAGCTGGATTGTGAGGTTACGAGTCCATCTTATCATTCGATAGGGTCCTGAAGGGCAATTTATTTATGCAGAGGGTGGTCAGTCTATGGAACGAGCTGCCAGAGGAAGTGGTGGAGGCGGGAACATTAACATTTAAAGAGACACTTGGACAAGCACATGGATCGAAAAGGTTCTGGGTCAAATGGGGCAAGAACATAGAATAGTACAGCACAGTACAGGCCCTTCAGCCCACAATGTTGTGCCGACCCTCAAACCCTGCCTCCCATATAACCCTCCACCTTAAATTCCTCCATATACCTGTCTAGTAGTCTCTTAAACTTCACTAGTGTATCTGCCTCCACCACTGACTCAGGCAGTGCATTCCATGCACCAACCACTCTCTGAGTGAAAAACCTTCCTCTAATATCCCCCTTGAACTTCCCTCCCCTTACCTTAAAACCATGTCTTCTTGTACTGAGCAGTGGTGCCCTGGGGAAGAGGCACTGGCTGCCCACTCCATCTATTCCTCTTAATATCTTGTACACCTCTATCATGTCTCCTCTCATCCTCCTTCTCTCCAAAGAGTAAAGCCCTAGCTCCCTTAATCTCTGATCATAATGCATACTCTCTAAACCAGGCAGCATCCTGGTAAATCTCCTCTGTACCGTTTCCAATGCTTCCACATCCTTCCTATACTGAGGCGACCAGAACTGGACACAGTACTCCAAGTGTGGCCTAACCAGAGTTTTATAGAGCTGCATCATTACATTGCGACTCTTAAACTCTATCCCTCGACTTATGAAAGCTAACACCCCATAAGCTTTCTTAACTACCCTATCTACCTGTGAGGCAACTTTCAGGGATCTGTGGACATGTACCCCCAGATCCCTCTGCTCCTCCACACTGCCAAGTATCCTGCCATCTTGATCAGCAGGAAGGCGTTGGGCTGAGGGGCCTTTCTGCGCTCTGTGACTGCATGAAGCAAAGTAACTGGGCAGAGTGGCAGGTGATCTCATTTAGAGGGCCCGTACTCCGATTGGATTTGACTGGGGTTTAAGTCTCAAAGGGATTGGCCACTCAGAACAGAGGTTGGGGGGGGGGGGCGGAAATGTCTTCACAGTGTGGGGGAGGATTTGTTGCTGAATATTCAGCATTCACTTCCGAGCATTGAAGGGGAAAGAGAGGGAAGACGGGTTTGGGCAACAGGGTTGTGTCAAGGAAGTTCTGTTTCCGAAGTGCCATTTTGTCCGATATACATTCCTCTAGCCACAGGAAAGAGGAAGTTCAGTCACAGCCACTGCTGTCATTCATGCAAGAGTTCCCATCAAAAATGAATCAGCTGGGAGCTCTTAAAGGGACCTCAGCCAACCTTGCCCCAAATCCCCCTCTCACACCGAGGCTGATAATCACAGAAGCATTCACCGTGAGCAGAGAAGCCTCTTCAAGCTGCTTCTGTAGGTTTCCACAAATAAAACGGCTGAGAAGTTTTATGTTTCAGGAAAGCTGTAGGAACTCATTTGTTGAGCATCAAAAACTGAACACAAAGTGCTCTAAAAGTCCTTTATGTCATCACTCTTAAAGTGAATCCCAACCCAGTATCGGCAGTAGTGAATTAGGTATCTGTGGTAAACTATGTGTATACCTGTCTGGACACGCCCCTCTGCTGTCTGTTCCTGTGGCTCCTCCCACAGACCCCTATATAAAGGCGATTGGAGGCACTGCTCCTCCCTCAGTCTCTGAGATGTCGTGCTCCCTTTTGCTGTTAATAAAAGCCTATCGTTCACTTCCTGTCTCCGAGAGTTATTGATGGTGCATCAATTTTATTAACAGCAATTTTAAAACATGGAGAGCATTTTACGACCTGACAGATTGGATCTCGACCCTCAATCCCAGGAAGCCGGCGACACTTTCGAACTCTGGCTACCATGCTTCGAATCGTACCTGGAGGAGATTCATGTGACCGACTCTGCCACAAAGCACAGGATTCTCCTCTCCAGAGTCAGTCCAAGGGTCTACTCCATGATCAGAGACCAAACGGACTACCAGGGCGCGATGGACGCCCTCAAAAGGCAATACCGGCGGACGGTGAACACCGTCTATGCAAGACATTGCTTAGTGACACGGCGGCAGCGGGCCGCAGAGTCGAGCGCTGAGTTTGTCTGAGCCCTACAGACACTCATGCGGGCCTGTGACTGCAGGGGACTGACAGCGGAACAGCATGCGGAGCTGCTGGTAAGAGACACCTTCGTTACGGGGATCAGGTCAGTGTACGTGCGCCAGCGGCCGCTGGAACATGCCGATCTTACCTTACATTCGGTGATCGAGCTGGCCGACACGCTGGAGGCCGCTCTGCACAACACTGACGCTGTCCAGGCGCGCGATCTCCCGCCGGCCTCATGGACGCTGCAGACACCGCAACCCGCCGGTGAATCAACCACGGCTGCTGCCAGTCGCGAGTCCGTGAAGTGTTACTTCTGCGGACTCGAGGAGCACCCTTGAAAACGCTGCCCGGCCCGAGAAGCGACCTGCTCCAGCTGTGGAAAGAAGGGCCACTTCGCCAAGGCCTGTAAGTCCAAACCGCGAGCGGGGTCGAGCAGCGCTGCATGCAAGGCATGGGGGGGTCGCCATCTTGCCTGCCTGCCACGTGCAAGGTATGGGGGCGGCCATCTTTGTCGGCGCCATCTTGCCTGCCCGCCGCGTGCGAGACATGGGGGCGGCCATCTTTGTCGGTGCCACCTCACCCCACCTCCGACCCGCGGGTGCTTACCGGGAGGATGGCAATTCAACTCTGGCCTCCGTGACCCTTGACCAAAGTGCTCCACACCAGCTCGCAAGGTCAATGATGGACATCCTGGCAGAGGGGCACAGGACTAGCTGCCTGTTTGACACGGGCAGCACTGAGAGTTTTATTGACCCAGACACGGTGCAACGCTGCGGACTCGTGACACGGCCGGTAAGCCAGAGGGTCACCTTGGCTTCTGGATTGCATTCCACAGACATCCGGGTGGGTTGTGTAGCAACATTGGTGGTGCAGAGCACAGAATATCGGGACTTTGCGTTACTGGTCATGCCTCAACTGTGTGCCCTGTGCTATTGGGGCTCGACTTCCAGAGCCACCTGAAAAGTGTGACAATGGAGTATGACGGGTCCCACCCACCAATCACTGTCAGAAATCCTCAGTTCTGTGGGAATTCATCACATAACCTGCTACTGCCCCCACACACACACCGACCCGCACATCCCACCCAACACCATGCCAACAGCCGCGCTACAGACACCACTTGCAGCCTCTCCACCCTCAAGATCCCTCCCCCACCGCTGTTCGCCAACCTGACCCCCGACTGTAAACCTGTGGCAACTAAAAGCAGGAGGTACAGCGCGGGGGACAGGGCCTTCATTCAGTCAGAGGTGCAGCGGCTGCTCGGGGAGGGGATCATTGAGCCAAGCACAAGCCCTTGGAGGGCCCAGGTGGTCGTTGTTCGGACCGGGCAGAAAAATAGGATGGTCGTGGACTATAGCCAGACCATCAATAGGTTCACGCAGCTTGACGCGTACCCCCTACCCCGCATCGCGGATACGGTCAATCAGATAGCTCAGTACAAGGTGTACTCGACCATAGACCTAAAATCTGCTTACCATCAGCTCCCCATCCGCCCGGAGGACCGCCCCTACACCGCCTTCGAGGCGGGCGGCAGGCTCTATCACTTCCTGCGTGTCACCTTCGGTGTCACGAATGGTGTCTCTGTCTTCTAGAGGGAAATGGACCAGTGCCAACTGAAGGCCACGTTCCCATATCTGGATAACATCGCCATCTGTGGTCACGACTGGCAGGATTACGACACCAACCTCTAACGATTTTTCCAAGCGGACAAAGCTTTTAACCTTACCTATAACAGGGACAAGTGTGTGTTCGGAACCACCTGACTCGCTATCCTTGGGTATGTCGTGGAGAACGGAGTCATTGGCCCTGATCCTGACCGTATGCACCCCCTGTTGGAACTCCCTCTTCCCACCACCCTCAAAGCCCTCAAATGGTGCCTGGGCTTCTTTTCCTGTTACGCCCAATGGGTCCCTCACTATGCAGACAAGGCCCGCCCCCTGGTCAAGACCACCACATTTCCCCTCTCAGTCGAGGCCCACGCGGCCTTCAGCCGCATTAAAGGGGACATTGCCAAAGCAACGATGCATGCGGTGGACGAGACCGTTTCCTTCCAAATAGAGAGTGACGCCTCCGATTTCGCGCTGGCTGCTACCCTCAATCAGGCAGGAAGGCCGGTAGCATTTTTCTCTCGTACCCTTCAAGGCCCTGAAATTCAGCACTCCGCGGTGGAGAAAGAAGCCCAGGCCATAGTGGAAGCTATTAGGCACTGGAGGCATTATCTCGCCGGCAAAAAGTTCACCTTGCTGACCGACCAGCGCTCAGTTGCGTTCATGTTTAGCAACCAACAGCAGGGCAAAATCAAAAATGATAAAATTTTGAGGTGGAAAATCGAACTCTCCACCTACACCTATGATATCCTGTACCGGCCTGGAAGGCTCAATGAGCCCCCTGATGCCCTATCCCGGGGAGCGTGTGCCAGCGCGCAGCTTGAACGGCTATACGCCCTCCAAGCAGATCTTTGCCACCTGGGGGTCACCCGGCTTTTCCATTTTGTGAAAGCCCGGAACCTGCCGTACTCCCTTGAGGAAATCAGGACAATGACCAGGGACTGCCAAGTCTGCGCTGAGTGCAAACCGCACTTCTACCGTCCTGAAAAGGCACAACTTATCAAGGCCACCCGCCCCTTTGAGCGACTGAGTGTCGACTTTAAGGGCCCCCTTCCCTCCACCAACCGCAATATGTACTTTCTCAACATAATTGACAAGTACTCGCGGTTCCCCTTTGCCATCCCCTGCCTTGATACCACTGCCACGTCCATCATAAAAGCCCTGCGCCAGCTCTTCACTCTGTTTGGATATCCCTGCTATATCCACAGTGATAGAGGATCCTCATTTATGAGTGACGAGCTGCGCCAGTACCTGCTGGCTAGGGGTATTGACACCAGTAGGACCACGAGCTATAATCCCCGGGGGAATGGACAGGTGGAGAGGGAGAATGCCACGGTGTGGAAGGCCACACTCTTAGCCCTTAGGTCAAAGGGTTGCCAGTCTCTCGCTGGCAGGAGGTCCTTCCCGAGGCACTCCACTCTATCTGCTCCCTGTTATGCACGTCCACCAATGCCACCCCTCATAAGCGACTCTTTTCTTTTCCCAGGAAGTCTGCCACTGGGACCACCCTACCGGATTGGCTGATGTCCCCAGGGCCAGTGCTGCTCCGGAAACATGTGAGGAGTAATAAATACTCCCCGCTGGTCGAGAGGGTTCACCTTCTACATGCAAACCCCCAGTATGCCTACGTGGTCTTACCTGATGGGCGGGAGGACACGGTCTCCGTCCGCGACCTGGCGCCCGAGGGAGCACCAGACCCCTACCATGAACACTCCACGGTGACTATGAACCCTGTACCCACCGATGTATATACCCACGGGACACCGCGCATGCCAAACCCTACACAGACTCCTCACGACACTCCCATACCGGGCGCCACGCACACGCATGAGGGATTACTGACGCCTAACGGGCTGGCACTTCAAGTCAGGCCGGAACCAGCACAACCTCCGTCTCCGGTGCAATCACCACCGGTGCTATGTAGATCGCAGCGACAGACTCGACCACCTGATAGACTTAACCTGTAAATATACTTATCAGAAACTTCGCCACATGGGGACTCTCTTTTAAAATAAAGGGGGGGGTGGTGAATGTGGTAAACTATGTATACCTGTCTGGACTCACCCCCCCCCCCCCCCCCCGCTGACTGCTCCTGTGGCTCCTCCTACAGACCCCGGTATAAAGGCGATGGGGGCACTGCTCCTCCCTCAGTCTCTGAGATGTCGTGCTCCCTTTTGCTGTTAATAAAAGCCTATCGTTCACTTCCAGTCTCCGAGAGTTTTTGATGGTGCATCAGTATCTTACCACCAATTATATTACCCTATACAAGCACCCCCGCCCCCAGCATTGTGAGGTTGTCTGGACGATGGACTTGACTTGAATCCGATGTTCCATGGGTGGAGGAACAGCAGGGGTTTCTGGTTCGTCCAGAGTTGTGTTGACATACTCTGGTCATATTGTGACGGCAGGGTCATGGTAGTGGAATTCGCCAGATCTCTGTGGGCCAGTTTAAGGCGGTCTACCGAAATACAATCAGGTTTACCCGTTTTATCTATGATAAAAGTCTTTTCTCTCTGTTCTAAAGCACAGAATGGGCCAACATAAAGGGGCCTAAGGGGATGTGGGTGTGCATCATGGCGGATGAAAACAAACGAGGCGGAATCTAGGTGAACAGGAACCCAAGAGTGCTGTAGGCCATGATGGGAGGGAGGAATAGTGAAAAGGAATTGAGTTTACTGAGGAGGGTGGATCGCTGTTGAGAGGCCGACCAGGCGGTCGTGGTGTCAGGAATAAAGTCACCCGGCACTCGTAACGGCTCCCCGTTTACCCACTCAGCCGTGGACAACTGCAGGTCTTCTTTTGGATCTGTCTGAGCCCCGGCAGGACCCACAGGAGACGATCATGCCAACACTCAGGGGTCAGGGAAACCCTCAGAGCAGCCTTTAAGGAGGGTGAACCCGCCCACGTGGGCCATTGGACTGCGGGTGATACGCCGTGGTGTGATGTAGCCTAACACTGAGGTGCTGGGCCATCGCAGCCCAGAGGTCTGAAATGAATTGGGGACCACGGTCAGAGGAAACATCAAATGGGCTGGCAAACTGAGCAATCAGGTGCTGATGAACGCCCGAGCCTCGTTTGCCACCTCTGGCCACCTAGCGGTACGGTCCACCATGGTAAGGAAGTGTTGAAACCGTGGAAGGGGGGAGGAGGACCAACAAGATCCACATTGGCATGGTCTAACCGTCGCTCCGGAACCTCCGGCACCTGAACATGACGGTTACTTTCTGCCCAGTGGCACTCCACGCCGACTGCAGTCCAATCGCGCACATCCAAACAAACTTTAGCGCAACCAGTCTCCCTGAGGCCTTCCGGCCCAGATGCGAGAGGCCGTGTATTGAGTCGAAAACAGACCCATCTCCAGTTTGCAGGCACTCTGGGGAGAGGGCGACCGGTTGAGGCATCGCACAGGAAAGAAACCTCACTTAATATCCGCCAACTGCCGGCACGTGACTGCTGTTCAGCAAGCCTGGAATAGTTCGATCAGTTGCCATACCCTGTGTGTACAGCTGGCGGCGAGAGGCAATCAGCCACAGCATTACTTTTCCCCTTGATATGTGGTACATCAGTTGTGAACTTTGATATGTAGGCCCATTGGCATCTGATATTTTGGCCGTTGCACGCACGAGGGGTTCGTGGTCAACAAACACTGTGAAATGGTGACCCTCTAGAAGAAAACAAAAATGGCGGACAGCCAGATGGAGACACAGAAGCTCACGGTCCAATGTGCTGTACTTCCTTTTGGGAGGATGGAGCTGCCGGCTCAGGAAGGCGAGCGGCTGCCACACGCCTCTGACCAACCACTCGTGCACAGACTGAACGGCTGTGGGTGCGGGTGCGCCATTAGGGTTGTGTTGGAAAGAGCGTCATCACATGTCTGTTGACCAGTCAACCATGTGATTAGGCCTTTAAGCACACTGTACATGGGAAACGGAATGAAGTTCACCTTCTGTAGGTTTTCAGTAGTGCGGGCTGAAGAAATCCATAATGGCGGCTACCTCTGACAGGAGGGATTTTGCACCCTCTTGTCAATGGTTGACAACCCAAGCCGGCGTTTAGCAGGGTTAATCATCAACCCATCTTGGCTTAAGCACGTGAAAAGTATGCGGAGATGAGATACATGTTCAGATTTGGATTCACTGGCAACAAGATTGTCATTCAGATAAACAAAAAGAAAATATAAGTCTTTCAATACACAGTCCATTAGCCGTTGGAAAGTCTGTGCTACATTTCTCAGCCCAAATGGCATGCACAGAAACTCAAAGAGGCCAAACGGGGTTATCTCAGCCATTTTGACATGGGCAACAACCATCAATGGACTTAGGGACGATATGGAGGGGTGAAGCCAGGGGGTTATTCGTCCGGCATACAATGCCAAATCCTTCCATGTTGGCAAACTCAGCCTTCGCGGTTGCCAGCTCTTCTGGGTCCAGTCTATGCAGACAGGTCTGGACGGTCGGGCCAGTTGTAGAAATGTGGTGTTCGACCCCATGTTTTTGACCGTCCTGGAGAATGTGGGCTTGGTGAGGTTTGGGAATCCGCCCAGCAGTCGAGTAAACTCACGTGGTGGTGCAGGCGCCTGACCCAGTCAGTGTTGGAACTTAATGGGGAGCAGGGCAACAACTCACGTGGTGGTGCAGAGTCAGTGTTGGAACTTATTGGGGAGCAGGGTAAACTCACGTGGTGGTGCAGAGTCAGTGTTGGAACTTAATGGGGTAACAACTCAAGCCAGCAGCTGTTAAGCTCAATTAACAGCCCTTGGGCACACAGGAAACCTGCATCGAGCGGAGGTCTAGCCACTTCATCCAGGACAAAGTCCCGTGAGTAACGTTGCCCACTAAAGCAGAGCTTCACCCGTAAGTCTGGATCTTGCTGCTGTTGCCAGACTCCAGCGAGGTTTCGTCGCTCTTTGCCTTCTCATCAATCGGCAATGCTGACAGCACACTCACTTGAGCACCCGTATCAGCCTGAAACGGTGTCCATAATGAACAGTAGACGGCCCTGGCAGCTGGAACCCACGGTGTTCACATTCCTCTGTTGTCCCAATGCGCTGGCACTGTCAAAGCTGCAAAGTGGTCAGCACTTCCTAGCGTTCCTACCAGAGTGAGCGTGGTAACACATACCCGGCGTAATCTGTTTTGCAGCTGTGGACATCCTTATGTTGTGGGTCTTGCTGACCAGGCTTATTGAAGTAGAGAAAGGAGGAGGAATGATGCATCGCTGCCCGACTGAGTGTAGACTCAGCCATTTTAGCAAGCTCCCTATAATGGGTGCGTTAACAGGGGCTCTGTGAACTTGATCAGGCATTTGCTGCATGAAGACTTATTTAAAAAATAAAATAAGGATGGTGATTTCTCAGGGGAGACAGCACGTGGTCCATTAGCTCTGATGATCTACCATCGCTGAGGCCGGGCAAGGAGGGCATCTGTCTGGCGCACTCAGACTCCGTTAGTCCAATAGTCTGAAGAAGGTGAGTTTTCAGCCATCGATATTTATCATGTTTAGGCAGGTGTTCCAGTAGACTCAGCACTCCCACACCCATGGCGTTACTGAGTGACGCTATCGCAGAGAAATATTTGATGCTGTCGGTAGAGATTTCTCACAGTGCGAATTGGGCCTCAGCTTCTACAAACCAAGCAACGGCATTTTAGACCATAAGATCATAAGGTATAGTAGGCTATTTGGCCCATTGAGTCTGCTCCGCTGATCATGGCTGATCTAATTCTTCCAGTCATCCCCACTCCCCTGCCTTCATCCCATACCCTTGAATGCCCTGGATAATCAAGAACCTAACTACCTCTGCCTCAAATACACCCAATGACTCGGCCTCCACAGCTGCTCATGGCAACAAGCCATTTTGCTCCCAAACCACCAGCAGTTTCAAAGCGACTGTGCTGGCCGACATGTTCAATATCTCTGGAATCATCCCAGAGCATCGAGGTCACCAGTGTAGGTTTTCGCAAATAAAATACCGGAGGCATTTTGTACTTAAACAAAACCGTAACAACTGATTTATTGAACAAAACACTGAACACAAAGCGCGGTAAAAGTCCTTTACGTAATTCCGTCATCACGTCAGGACGCCTGTTAAAGTGAACACAACTCAATGCCGGTGTTGTGAATGATGTACATTACCCTGTCCTACCACTACTCCACAGAGATCTCGTTTGATCTCACTGTAACCTCAACAGTGCCCTCCCTGAAACCTTTTCAGATTCACAGGTACATTGCAACACAGCGAAGTGAGTTGTTTGTGTTAACAACCAACACAACTTAAGGAAGTGCTGGGGACGACCCACAAATCTCAGCCCCTCCCACAGCGTTCCCTCCTCACCCCCCTCCCACAGCGTTCCCTCCTTACTCCCTCCCACAGCATTCCTTCCTCACCCCCCACAACACCCCCTCCCACAGTGCTCCCTCCTCACCCCCCTCCCACAGTGTTCCCTCCTCACACCTCCCACAGTGCTCCCTCCTCACCCCCTTCCCACAGCATTCCCTCCTCACTCCCTCCCTCAGTGTTCCCTCCTCACCCCGCCCCACAGCGTTCCCTACTCACCCCCCTCCCACAGCGTTCCCTCCTCACTCACTCCCACAGCGTTCCCTCATTCCTCCCACAGCGTTCCCTCCTTACCCCCTCCCTCAGTGTTCCCTCCTCACCCCCTCCCACAACATTCCCTCCTCACCCCGCCCCACAGTGTTCCCTCCTCACTCCCTCCCACAGCATTCCCTCCTCACCCCCACAATATTCCCTCCTCACCCCCTCCCACAGCGTTCCCTCCTCACCTCCTCCCACAGTGTTCCCTCCTCACTCCCCTCCCACAGCATTCCCTCCTCACCCCCTCCCCACAGTGTTCCCTCCTCACCCCCTCCCACAGCGTTCCCTCCTCACCCCCTCCCACAATGTTCCCTCCTCACCCCCTCCCACAGCCACAGCGTTCCCTCCTCACCCCCAACATTCCCTCCTCATCCCTCCCACAGTGCACCCTCCTCACCCCCCTACACAGCGTTCCCTCCTCACCCCTTCCAACAACATTCCCTCCTCACCCCCTCCCACAACATTCCCTCCTCACTCCCTCCCACATTCCCTCCTCACCCCCTCCCACAACTTTCCCTCCTCACCCCCTCCTACAGCATTCCCTCCTCACCCCCTCCCACATTCCCTCCTCACTCCCTCCCACAGCGTTCCCTCCTCTCAGTCCCACAACATTCCCTCCTCACCCCCCACAACATTCCCTCCTCACCCCTCCCTCCTCGCTGCCCCACCCTCAATATTCCCATCATCTCTCCCTCTCCCCCCCTTTAGAGAGGGGTGCGTGTGTACGTGTTTGGCAGTGGCCGATTACCCCCCCCCCCAGCCTGAGCGTTGTTGGGATGTGGGAACCAGAGCGGCAACTCCCCCATGGGCAAAGCCAGCAAAGTCAGCAGGGTCTGACGCATTATTCAATGGAAAGGTCCCACAAAAACCTGGGAATTCAGCTGCTGGAACAAGCATTCCTGTGGTCACGGAGGTGGAAAGGCATCCTGTGGTGAGGACGCGACCTCACCCGGCAACACGTACAATCCACTCAGTCTTCAGCTGCTGCGTCAGAGCGTCGCTCGGGCTACGGGTGTTGAGAGGGTGGGAGAGGCCGGGCCACCGTTTCTGACCGGCCAACGTGCTTCCAACGCACAGCGGCCACAGAGAGCGGTGGGACACGGCCTGGATACACAGGCCGGCGTTGCCAAGGCCTGCGGACCTGTTATAGAGAAAGGTCAAATAAGTTCGGACTTTATTCCCTAGAATGTAGAAGATTGAGGGGAGATTTGATAGAGGTGTACTAATTACCAGGGTATAGATAGGGTCAATGCAAGCAGGCTTTCCCACTGAGACTACAACTAGAGGCCTTGGGCTGAGGGTGAAAGGTGAAATGTTTAAGGGAACATGAGGGGTATTTTCTTCACTCCGAGGGTGGTGCGAGTGTGGAACGAGCAGCCAGCAGATGAGGTGGAAGTGGGTTTGATTTTAACATTTAAGAGTAATTTGGATGAGTACATGGATGGGAGGGGTATGGAGGGCCACGATCAAGTAATTCAGCACAGACGAGAGGGGCCAAAGGGCTTGGTTCTGTGCTGGATGCTCTATGACTCTGTGAAGGTGGTATCCATAATCAGAGACCACCGTCTGCCCCATTGTCTCATCATACACACACTGGACTCTGTCAGCACTTCCTACTTCCTCAGTAAAGCAAAGACCCCCCCCCCCACCTCAGATATTCTCTCTTCTCCCCCCTCCCATCGGGCAGAAGGTACAAAAGCCTGAAAGCACGAACCACCAGGCTCGGGGGCAGCTTCCACCCCGCTGTTATCAGACTCTGGAAAGTACAAAGGTTAGCTTTATTTGTCAGATTTACATCGAAACATCAAAATGCCCAGTGACGTGCATCTTTCCGTCCACGACCAACAGTCCGAGGACATACTGGGGGCAGCCCACGTGTCGCCGCGCTAACACTAACCCTGACCCGTGCGTCCTCGGGAACTAGGACGGAAACTGAGCACCCATCGTGGAGAGGAAGGGCAGGGCTGGGAATTGAACCCTCCACACCAGCCCCAAAAGCGTTGCACTACCATGGCCCTCTTGGACCATAAGATAAACTCCTGGCCTCACAATCTACCTGGTAATGGTGTTGTATTTTATCAATCACCTGCATTCTTGTGGTCGCTCTTACACTTCATTCTGCATCCTCTTATAGTTCTACCTCATTCTAGCTCGATGCAGTGCGGTGGGGGGGGGGGGGGGGGGGGTTAAGGGTTGCGGGGAGAATGCTGGGACAGACGGACAGATCAGAGTAGGAAATGTGTGGGGGATTTCAGGATCAGCCCCCGGGACTCAATGGCAGTCACCCAGCCTGCGTTCCGTTTCTCCGGTGTAGGGGAGAGCACAGAGGGAACGCCAGGTGCAATGGCAGTCACCCAGCCTGCGTTCCGTTTCTCCAGTGTAGGGGAGAGCACAGAGGGAACGCCAGGTGCAATGGCAGTCACCCAGCCTGCGTTCCGTTTCTCCGGTGTAGGGGAGAGCACAGAGGGAACGCCAGGTGCAATGGCAGTCACCCAGCCTGCGTTCCGTTTCTCCGGTGTAGGGGAGAGCACAGAGGGAACGCCAGGTGCAGTGGCAGTCACCCAGCCTGCGTTCCATTTCTCCGGTGTAGGGGAGAGCACAGAGGGAACGCCAGGTGCAATGGCAGTCACCCAGCCTGCGTTCCGTTTCTCCGGTGTAGGGGAGAGCACAGAGGGAACGCCAGGTGCAGTGGCAGTCACCCAGCCTGCGTTCCGTTTCTCCGGTGTAGGGGAGAGCACAGAGGGAACGCCAGGTGCAGTGGCAGTCACCCAGCCTGCGTTCCGTTTCTCCGGTGTAGGGGAGAGCACAGAGGGAACGCCAGGTGCAGTGGCAGTCACCCAGCCTGCGTTCCGTTTCTCCGGTGTAGGGGAGAGCACAGAGGGAACGCCAGGTGCAGTGGCAGTCACCCAGCCTGCGTTCCGTTTCTCCGGTGTAGGGGAGAGCACAGAGGGAACGCCAGGTGCAGTGGCAGTCACCCAGCCTGCGTTCCGTTTCTCCGGTGTAGGGGAGAGCACAGAGGGAACGCCAGGTGCAGTGGCAGTCACCCAGCCTGCATTCCGTTTCTCCGGTGCACAGAGGGAACGCCAGGTGCAGCACTCTAGATTGTAAGTTAATCTTGGGACGACTGTTCAGAGTCAAAGTCAGGTTTATCGTTGTCTGCGCAAGGCCATGCGTGCACGGGTGCGACAAAAAACTGTGTGCAGTAGCATCACAGGCTCACAGCGTCAGATTCACAAGAACGTAAATTAAACAGAACATTTTCAAAAAAAACGTCCATCATTGTGCAAAGAGGTCATAGTATGGCTACGGAATGTAGAACATGGCGGGCCGACCTTTTTACCCACTCTAAGTTCAGTCTGACCTTTCCCTCCAATGCAGCCCTCAATTTTTCTATCATCCGCGTACCTATCTAAGATGTTCTTAAATGCCCCTAATGTATTTGTCTCTACCACTACCCCTGGCAGAACGTTCCACACAGCCATCACACGCCTCCGACACCCTCCCCTAAACTTTCCTTCAATCACCTTAAATTATGCCCCCTTGTATTAGTCACTTCTGCCCTGGGAAAAACTGTGTCGGCTGATCTATCAATGCCTCTTTATCATCCTCTACAACTCTCTCAAGTCACTCCTCATCCTGCTTTGCTTCAAAGAGGAAAGCCCTACCTCACTCAATCTACCCCCATAAACCATGCTCTCTAATCCAGGCAGCTCCTTTGCACCCTCTGCACCCTCTCTAATCCAGGCAGCATCCTGGTAAATCCCTCTGCACCCTCTCTAATCCAGGCAGCATCCTGGTAAATCTCCTCTGCACCCTCTCTAATCCAGGCAGCATCCTGGTAAATCTCCTCTGCACCCTCTCCAATCCAGGCAGCATCCTGGTAAATCTCCTCTGTACCCTCTCTAATCCAGGCAGCATCCTGGTAAATCTCCTCTGCACCCTCTCCAATCCAGGCAGCATCCTGGTAAATCTCCTCTGTACCCTCTCTAATCCAGGCAGCATCCTGGTAAATCTCCTCTGTACCCTCTCCAATCCAGGCAGCATCCTGGTAAATCTCCTCTGCACCCTCTCTAATCCAGGCAGCATCCTGGTAAATCTCCTCTGCACCCTCTATAATCCAGGCAGCATCCTGGTAAATCTCCTCTGCACCCTCTCTAATCCGGGCAGCATCCTGGTGAATCTCCTCTGCACCCTCTCTAATCCAGGCAGCATCCTGGTAAATCTCCTCTGCACCCTCTCTAATCCAGGCAGCATCCTGGTAAATCTCCTCTGCACCCTCTCTAATCCAGGCAGCATCCTGGTAAATCTCCTCTGTACCCTCTCCAATCCAGGCAGCATCCTGGTAAATCTCCTCTGCACCCTCTCTAATCCAGGCAGCATCCTGGTAAATCTCCTCTGCACCCTCTCTAATCCAGGCAGCCTCCTGGTAAATCTCCTCTGCACCCTCTCTAATCCGGGCAGCATCCTGGTAAATCCCTCTGCACCCTCTCTAATCCGGGCAGCATCCTGGTAAATCCTTCTGCACCCTCTCTAATCCAGGCAGCATCCTGGTAAATCTCCTCTGCACCCTCTCTAATCCAGGCAGCATCCTGGTAAATCTCCTCTGCACCCTCTCTAATCCAGGCAGCATCCTGGTAAATCTCCTCTGTACCCTCTCCAATCCAGGCAGCATCCTGGTAAATCTCCTCTGCACCCTCTCTAATCCAGGCAGCATCCTGGTAAATCTCCTCTGCACCCTCTCTAATCCTGGTAAATCTCCTCTGCACCCTCTCTAATCCTGGTAAATCTCCTCTGCACCCTCTCTAATCCTGGTAAATCTCCTCTGCACCCTCTCTAATCCAGGCAGCATCCTGGTAAATCTCCTCTGCACCCTCTCTAATCCAGACAGCATCCTGGTAAATCTCCTCTGCACCCTCTCTAATCCAGGCAGCATCCTGGTAAATCTCCTCTGTACCCTCTAATCCAGGCAGCATCCTGGTAAATCTCCTCTGCACCCTCTCTAATCCAGGCAGCATCCTGGTAAACCTCCTCTGCACCCTCTCTAATCCAGACAGCATCCTGGTAAATCTCCTCTGCACCCTCTCTAATCCTGGTAAATCTCCTCTGCACCCTCTCTAATCCTGGTAAATCTCCTCTGCACCCTCTCTAATCCAGGCAGCATCCTGGTAAATCTCCTCTGCACCCTCTCTAATCCGGGCAGCATCCTGGTAAATCTCCACTGCACCCTCTCTAATCCAGGCAGCATCCTGGTGAATCTCCTCTGTACCCTCTCTAATCCAGGCAGCATCCTGGTAAATCTCCTCTGTACCCTCTCTAATCCAGGCAGCATCCTGGTAAATCTCCTTTGCACCCTCTGCAAAACTTTCACGTCCTTCCCATAACGAGCTAGCCAGGACTGAACACTCTTAGCTAATTTGTGCTTAGCATAATAATCATGTCAATTAGACTGTGTAGCATGCTGGGGCAGCAAGGTAGCATAGTGATTGGCATTTCACTTCACAGTGCCAGTGACCAGGAGATTGGGGTTTAATTCCTGCTTCTGTCTGTATCTTCTCCCCGGGTTTTGTCCGGGTGCGGATCCCTCCCACGTTCTAAAATATAAACGAGTCAGGGCTAGTAAGCTTTGGGCAAGCTACGTTTGACACTCGCGAACTGCCCTCAGCACATCCTCGGACTGTGTTGGTCATTATTGCAAACGACACATTTCTCTGTATGTTTCAATGTTCAAGTCAAGTCCAGTCACCTTCATTGTCATTTCGACCATAACTGCTAGTACAGTACACAGTAAAAATGAGACAACGTTTTTCAGGACCATGGTGTTACATGACACAGTACAAAAACTAGACTGAACTACGTAAAAAACAACACAGAGAAAGCTACACTAGACTACAGACCTACCCAGGACTGCATAAAGTGCACAAAACGGTGCAGGCATTCCAATAAATAATAAACAGGACAATAGGGCAGTAACGTGCCAGTCCAGGCTCTGGGTATTGAGGAGTCTGATAACTTGGGGGAAGAAACTGTTACATAGTCTGGTCATGAGAGCCCGAATGCTTTGGAGCCTTTTCCCAGACGGCAGGAGGGAGAAGAGTTTGTATGAGGGGTGGGTGGGGTCCTGTTCTGATCTGTATGTGTCAAAAAAAATAATAAAACTAATCTTTATGTTTAACTTGTATTTATCATAAAGTTGTATGTTAATTTCACATATAATTTATGCTTGTCATGAATTATAGGCAATTTTTACAAGAAAGAATACACAGAACAAAAAGAAATGAAAGTGGTGAGAAAGTTGCTATGTTTGTTAGGAGATATAAAATATGCTTAGAGGCTTGTTAAGCAAATGTCTAATCAGCCAATCAGGTGGCAGCAATTCATGCATAAACACATGCAAACATGTCATGAATGGGAAAGAAATGTGATTTAAGTGACTTTGGGACTTTGATGGTGGAATAATTGTTGCTGCCAGCCAGGGTGGATTCAATATCTCAAACTGCTGATCACACAGTCTCTAGAGTTTACAAACAAACATCCCGTAAGCGGCAGTTCTGTGGGTGAAAGTGCCTCCTTGATGAGAGAGGTCAGAGGAGAATGGCCAGACTGGTTCAAGCTGACAGGAAGGAGGTAGTGACTCAAATAACCACGCTTGGTTCAGAGCGCCTCTGAACGCAGAACACGTCAAACCTTGAAGTGGATAGGCTACGGCAGCAGATCACGAACGTATCCTCAGTGGCCACTTTATTGGGTATCGGACGAACCTGACAGAGTGGGCACTGAGTGTATGTATCATCATTTCCTTAGCTGTCACTGGGTCACAGAACTTCCTCCCTTGACCCTCTTCCAGGGTTACATCAATACCTGGGAGTCCCTGAAGGAGGAGTATGCAGCGTCCATGGGTGTAATGGGGGAGCAGTGATAGGAATCTGGTGTGGAAAGTGATAACCATATCTGTAGTGTATTGTGACAGTGTTGTAATTTGAATAGGCAAAGCAGTACTGTAGACACACCCATACCTCGGACTGCAGCAGCTCACCACCACCTTCTCAAGGGCCACTTGTAAGCAGAGTGGTGAACGTCCCTCCCCACCATCGGTCGTATCCACAGGAGACGCTGCCTCAAGAAGGCAACGTCCATCACCAAAGATCCCCACCATCTGGCCAGGCCATCTTCTCACAGCTCCCACCGGGCAGGAGGTGCTGAAGCCTGAAGCCCCACACCACCAGGTTCAGGAACAGCGACTTTCCTTCAACCATTCGGTTCCTGAACTGACCCTAATCACTTCCTCAGTACAGCGACACTGTGACCCTTGGCACAACGGAAACTTCTATCGCTCTAATGTGTTAATAGAGTGAGCAGCCAGCGATATTTTCCCAGGCCGGACAAAAATTGTATATAATTACGTATAAATTGTAAATTGTTATGAATTGTATATAATTACATTTTTAACATTTTTCTTGTTTGTCTTTCTAAAAGTTGGGCATAACTTAATGTATTTTTTCTTGTGAATGTTGTGTATCTGATGCCGTTACAAGTAAGTTTTTCATTGCACCCGTGCAGACACCAATAACCTCGACTTTTGCTGGAAAATCCGCTTGTGAACCCTTCACTCCGTGGATGAATGAGAGGAAAAGCATCCACATTGATCTCTTCGGTGGAAAAAGCCCTTGGAGTGCTTCACACTGCGGTTATAACCGCCACAGTAGCGTAGCGACTAACGGGACGCTATCACTCTGAGTGTTGGAGTCCAGTGGTTCAATGGTTCCATTTAATATCAGAGAATGTAAACAGTATACAACCAGAGATTCCTACTCCCCGCAGACAGCCACAAAACAGCAGAAAAACCCCAAAGAGTGAATGGCAGGAAATCATTACAACCCCAAAGCTACACACACACACACACACACACACACACACACACACACACACACACACACACACACACACACACACACACACACACACACACACACACACACACACCGGTAAAGCAGCAACCTCCCTCTGCCCCACTCCCACCTGCCCCAGGAGCATCTATACCTCTCCCCACCGCCACCCCCCTCCGCCCCACCACCCACCATGCAAGCAGTAGCAAAGCCCCAAAGAGACCATGGTCCAGGTCCATGAAAAACTACAGCTCATGACCCAGCATCTTGGCCTGCCACCGCCTCTCCGTCTCTTGCTAACAAGGGGGAGAGAGAGGTGTCACCCCTTCCACAGCGAGAGGGGAGACCAGCAGATCACTGTTGTGATGTTACAGTCTGCAGCGACGCTTATTCGAGCTCACCTAAATATTCTCAAATAGTTTATTTCTCTTCCCCTCAGTCCTCACACCCGTTGAGAGAAAGAGAGAGAGAGAGAGAGAGAGAGAGAGAGAGAGGGAGGGAGAGAAAGAGAGAGAATGAGAGAGAGGGAGAGAGAGAGAGAGTGAGAGAGGGAGAGGGGGGGTTGAGGGAGAGGGAGAGAGGGAAGGGAGGACAAGGGGAAGTTATCATGTTACAATGAGAAATATTGTATATTAAAAAGTAAATTAAAAGTAAAAAGTGAGGTAATATTTGTGGTTTCATGGGCCATTAAGAAATCTGATAGTGGTGGGAAAGAAGCTGTTGTTAAAGTTTTGCCTGTGAACCTTCAGGCTCCAGTTCCTCCTCCCCGGTGTAGCGATGAGAAGAGGGAATGACCTGAAGGATGAGGGCCCTTGACGATGCAATCTGCATTCTTGAGGCATCACATTCTGAAAATATCCTCGCTGGTGGGGATGTTTGTGCCCGTGATGGAGCTGGCTGAGCTTGCAACCCTCTGCATCTTCTTCCGATCCTGTGTAGTGCCCCGTCCGTGTCAGACAGCGAAGGCTCTCTAGGCGACATCAATAGAAACCCGCCAGAGTCTTTGGTGACACACCGAATCAACTCAAACCCGTAATGAAGTAAAGTTGCTGTTGTGCCTACTTCAGAATTGCATCAGCGTGTTGGGTCCAGGATCGATCCCCGGAGATGTTCCACCTTACTGCCCATCACACCGCTGGGCATCTCGGATGGAGTTCAGGGCTTCCTCTCGGTTTTCACTACTGCCCGTCACGCAAGTCCCGGGTGGGACTGGGGAACACCATCACACTCAGATGTTGAAGGATTCTTCATTGCTGTTTCCGTAACAATTTTTGTTTTACCAGTCAGGGTTTTTGGCCCTGAGTTGACCCCTGACCCTGGAGGAAGGGTGAGCCACTCTTACACTCTTAGTCTGGCTTCTACCCTTTGACCTGTTTGGCTCGAGTGACCCCATCAAGTGCCAAAGCATCAAGCCCTGACTCCAGCCAACACCGAGGCTCGTAAACTTCCAAACCCAGCGGACACACACAAAATGCTGCAGGAACTCAGCAGGCCGGGCAGCATCTTTGGAAAAGAGTGCAGTCAACCAGGACCCTCCAGCAGCTGAGGAGTAGATGTAAAAGGTGGGGGGGGGGGGGAGAGAGAAACACCAGGTGACAGGGGTGAAGTAAGGACCCGGGAAGTTGACTGGTGATAGAGATACAGGGCTGGAGAAGGGGGAGTCTGATGGAAGAGGACAGAAGGCCATGGAAGGAAGAAAAGGGGGAGGAGCACCAGAGGGAGGTGATGGGCAGGACAGGAGATAAGATGAGAGAGGGAACAGGTGGGGTGGGGAATGGTGAAAGAGAGGGGGGGCATTACCAGAATTTTGAGAAATCGATGTTCATGCCATCAGGTTGGGGGCTACCCAGATGGAATATAAGGTGCTGTTCCTCCATCTTGACTGTGGCTTCATCGCAACAGTAGAGGAGGCCATGGATTGACATATTGGAACAGGAAGTGGAATTAAAATGGGCGGCCAGTAGGAGATCCTGCTTTCTCCAGCAGAAGGCGTGTAGGTGCTCAGCGAAGCGGTCTCCCAATCTACATCAGGTCTCACTGATGTTCAGGAGGCCACACCGGGAGCACCGAACTCAGTACAGACCCCAACAGACTCACAGGTGAAGTGTCGCCTCACCTGGAAGGACTGGGGCCCTGAAGGGTAGTGAGGGAGGAGGTGTAGGGGCAGGGGTAGCACTTGTTCCACTTGCAAGGATAACTGCCAGGAGGGAGATCAGTGGGGAGGGACGAATGGATGAATAGAGAGCGATCCCTGTGGAAAGCAAGAAGTAGGGGGGAGGGAGGGGAAGATGTGCTTGGTGGTGGGATCCCGCTGGAGATGGCGGAAATTCTGGAGAATTATATGCTGGACACAGAGGCTGGTGGGGTGGTAGGTGAGGATGAGGAACCCCATCCCTGGTGGAGTGGTGGGAGGATGGGGTAAGTGCAGATGTGTGTGAAGTGGGAGAGATGTGGTTGATGGTGGAGGAAGGGAAGCCCCTTTCTTTGAAAACAGATTGGCATGAACATCTACTTCGTTCTGGAGTGAAAAGCCTCATCCTGAGAGCAGATGCGGCGGAGACGGAGGAATTGAGAGAAGGGGATGCCATTTTTACAAGTAACAGGGTGGGAAGAGTCCAGGGAGCTGTGAGAGTCTGTGAGTTTATGATAGACATCAGTGGATGAGCTGTCTCCAGAGACAGAGACTCAGAGATCGAGAAAGGGAAGGGAGGAGTCGGAAATGGAGCCGGTAAATTGGAGGGCAGGGTGGAAGTTGGAACCCAAGTGGATGAAGTCGACGAGTTCAGCCTGGGGCAGGAAGCAGCACCGATGCAGTTGTCAGAAGAGAGCGGGATGGACGCCAGTGAAGCCTGAAACAATGGGTCTACCTGGACAGACAGGTTTGTGGATCTTGGGTAGGAGGTAGAAACGGGAGGTGCAGGGTGTGGGAACTATGAGATTGGTGGCAGTGGATGGAAGATCCCCAGAGCCAATAAGGTCGGTGATGGTGTGGGAGTCAATGGGCTGGTGCTCCTTGGTGGGGTCCTGTTCGAGGGGTAAGTAAAAGGAGGTGTCCGAGAGTTGGCGCTGGGCCTCAGCAAGGTAGAGATCAGTACGCCAGACTACTACTGCACCCCCTTTCTCTGCGGGTTTGATGGTGACGTTGGGATTAGTGCAGAGGGAGCAGAGAGCCGAGCGTTCAGAAGGAGTGAGGCTGGAATTGGAGAGAGGAGTGTTAAATTCTAGATGCTTAATGTCCCATCGGCAGATGGCAAGGACAAGGTCCAGAGCAGACAGAAGACCAGGGTGGGGTATCCAGGGCGGGGTGACCAGGGCGGGGTGTCCAGGAAGAGAAGGAGGGTTGAAGACAGGAGAAGGGTTCGTCGGTGTGGGGTTGGAGAGTCCTTGACAAAGGAATAGGCTCGGAGACCAAGGTGGCAGAATAAGAGCTCAGCGTTGTGGCGGGCACGGAACTCAATAAATGTGGGCTTAGGGGGACAAAGGTGAGGCCCTTACTGAGGACGGGGGGGGTTAGGTTGGAGAGGATGGTGAAGACCCGGCACAGTTTAGAGATGGGATCGGAAGGGGGCAGGGAGTTGGCAGTGTCTGAGGGGGAGGGAGGTTTGGGGTGTCCAGGGATGGTGGGGCTGGAGGAAGATGGAGTCTCCAAGGGCTCAAGAGCTGGTGGTGGGACCTGAGAGAGACGGGATGGGGGAAGTGGAGATGGGGGTTCCAGTGGCAGCACGTGAAGACCTGCCTGGGAGGTCAAGGATCTGGAAGCCATGTGGTACAAGCTGGTGGTGAAGACATGTTCCCAGGAAGGATGGGTGCCTGTTGTCGCGGGTCTGGGTGAGGAGTCGGAGGGCGGCAGAGATCATCAAGGGGGAGCAGTGAGAGAAAGTTTCACTGAACTCCCCTCAAAGGGAAGATTTACACTTCTTCAGGGTAGGCATCCCTGGAAGAGACTTCACAGAGTACTAATCTATTCACGAACAAGAGAAAATCTGCAGACGCTGGGAAATCCGAGCAACATCAACAAAATGCTGGAGGAACTCAGCAGCATCTATGGAAAAAGTACAGTCGACATTCCAGACCTGCTGAGGGGTCTCGGCCCGAAACGCCGACCGTATTTTTTTGCATAGATGCTGCCTGGCCTGCTGAGTTCCTCCAGCATTTCGTGTGTGCTGCTCGGAATTCCCGGCATCTGCAGATCCTCTCTTGTCTCCAAACCCAACGGCAAGCTTGTGATCCTCGGAGATGTTGACAGCCAGGAATCCCAAGATGCTGCAGACGCTTCGATGCGTTCTCCTGACATGAGGTCCACATTAAACTCCTTGGTCTTTCTGCCATTGAGTTGTTGCGACACCATTCAACCAGCTGATCTTCCTCACTTCAGCATGCCTCCTCATCACAGTCTGAGATTCTGCCAACAACAGTGTGTCACTGCTGAATTTTTAGATGTTATTTGAGGTCAATAGACAATATACAGTAGGTGCAGGAGTAGGCCATTCAGCCCTTCTAGCCAGCACCGCCATTCACTGTGATCATGGCTGATCGTACACAATCAGTACCCTGTTCCCTCCCTCTCCCCATATCCCTAACCCCCGCTATCTTTAAGAGCTCTATCTAATTCTCTCTTGAATGCATCTAGACACTTGGCCTCCACTGCCTTCTGGGGCAGAGCATTCCACATATCCACCACTCTCTGGGTGAAAAAGTTTTTCCGCATCTCTGTTCTAAATGGCCTACCCCTTATTCTTAAACTGTGGCCTCTAGTTCTGGACTCACCCATCAGCAGGAACATGCTTCCTGCCTCCAGCGTGTCCAATCCCTTAATAATCTTATATGTCTTAATAATCTTACGGGTCAGGAGAGTGTGGACGACATCCTTACCATTTATTGAACAACAGGGCAGACTCAAGGGGTAAAATAACCAACCCAACTGTTCATTTGATTGCCTGCTAGAAATGGATTGACTTGACGGAGGTGTCTGAAGTCACCCGGGGTAGAGATAGAGTAGAGTGCCTGTATCTTTAACCCAGGGTTGGAATGTCTAATACTACGTTCAAGGTGAGAGAGGGAAAGTTGGAGAGAGATGTGCAGAACAGGTTATTTTACACACAGAGAGTGCTGGGTGCTGGAATGCTTCGCCAGGGGTGACGCTGGAGGCAGATTTAAAAAAAGAGACATTTAAAAGGACCTTAGGCAAGTTGGTGTGCAGGGAATGGCGGGGTACGGATATCGTCTTGGCAGAAGGGGTTGGGTTTTGCTAGCTGCGTGGACGCAGCTCAGAGAGTGCGGTTGGAAACCAGCCTTCCCTCCCTGGTCTCTGCCTGCACTTCTCACCGCCTCAGCGAAGCAGACAGCAGAATCAAAGACCCCAGTCACCGTGGCCTCCCCCCACCCATGACACAGAGACTAAAAGAGCCAGAAAGCATGTATCTCTCGGCTCAAGGGCAGCTCTGCTGTGCCCCACTGTTATCTGATTATTGAACAGTCCTTTCTATGATAAGGACTCCTGATCTCACAATCTACCTCGCTGTGGCCCTCGCAGCCTGCTTCCTGCCTGCCCTGCACTCTCTCTGAAACTGCGACACTTTACTCAGAAGATTAGCTTCATTTGTCACCAGTGCATCGCAACATCCTGTGGAACTCGCACAGAAAGCTGGAGGATCTCAGCCTCTGTGGAGAGGACTAAACCGTGAAGTGATGTCTGTTTACTCTGGAACGATGGGAGCTGAGAAGTATCACACACAGCTCTGGTCACCCCGCTGTAGGAAGGATGTTGAGGCTTTCGAGAGGATGCAGAAGAGGTTTACCAGAGGCTGCCCGGTTTACAGATCATGAGAGGCTGGATAAAACAAAAGAACAAAACAGCACAGTACAGGCCCTTCAGCCCACAATGTTGTGCCAACCCTCAAACCCTGCCTCCCATATAACCCTCCACCTTAAATTCCTCCATATACCTGTCTAGTAGTCTCTTAAACATCACTAGTGTATCTGCCTCCACCACTGACTCAGGCAGTGCATTCCACGCACCAACCACTCTCTGAGTGAAAAACCTTCCTCTAATATCCCCCTTGAACTTCCCTCCCCTTACCTTAAAGCCATGTCCTCTTGTACTGAGCAGTGATGCCCTGGGGAAGAGGCGCTGGCTGTCCACTCTGTCTATTCTTCTTTAAAAACCTGGAGGCTGGGCAGAGACCTGGAAGAAGTTTATGAGATTATGAGAGGCACAGATGGGGTAGATAGTCCTAGGCTTGAAACGCCTAATATCAGATGGCATGCATTTAAGGTGGGAGGGAGTAAGTTCAAACGAGATGTGAGGCAGTGCCTGAGGCAGCTACATTTAAGAATGTGAGGAAGAAGGAAGGAATGGATATTGTGTCGGCAGACAAGATTAGTTTCGTTAGCCACTTGATTCCTGATTTAATTGGGTCAGCACTGCACTGTGGGCCCACTTGTTCTTCGCTTTATGGTTTTCTTGATGTGATCAACTGAGCTGGGTGCTTGAAATGCAAAACAAAGATTTTTTTTCACAGATCACGTGACGGTGATAAACCAATTTTCCAATTTTCACAGTTGAGCACAACATCATGGGACCCGTTCCCGTTCCATGCAGTCCTATGTTCTAACACATTACCTCTGACTCACTCTGTCAGATAATTATTAAACCAGCGCCTCAGATACGTCTCACAGGGAGGGCCAACGTGACTGGCTGGACCTTTGCTTGAAATAAACATGAGTCAACGCTTTTTTTTATCGTTTGCTGAAAGAATGTGGCTGACAGTGAAAAAATAACTCTTGTTGCCGAGTGAATCATGGTGATTGCTGCAGAACGACTGGCAGGGTGGAAATTCATTAGCTTCTCTGGCGCCACGGAAGGCAGAGACAATGGACGAGGGAGTCACTTCCACATTCTTACAGTGGTGTTCAAGTTTAATTGTTATTCAACCATACACGTGAATACAGGCAATCAGAACACCGTTCCTCTGAGGCAAAGCACAGCACAAAGGTTATGATAGTATTGGAGTATAAAAGTTGCATTGTTTGCTGTGTAACCAAAACTATGTAGTCAGCTTTGAGCTTGCTATTTGCTATGCATGTATCCAATTTAGTAGGAGAATGAAATCTTAAGAATGTAGAAGATAATGGTGTGTTAATGAGAGGTAGCTAAGAGATGTAGATTAGAACATGATTAAGTCAATGGGTAGAAACAATAGTGGCTGATGTACTTGGGAGACGCAACTGTAGACCGATTGGATATGCTAATACAACTAAACCAGGAGATTGCTATAAAAAATGCTATGTCCGAGGATCGGTGGGCAATCGGCGACTGTCTCAGCTTTTATTTGCAAATTAAAGTTTAACACTTCTTGAAAAATCTTCTGCGTCTCCTGGTCATTTGTGGGGCACGAGAAACCACGACAATAGCAGAAACACAAGCAGTTGTAAATAGAGCTCAAGTCCCTGAGTGCCAGGGTGCATGGGACGTCGTCATGGAGCCACACTTCTGCAAGAACAAGCATGTGGCGAGACCTCAACGCGTTCGTGCAGACCAAGATCCCCCCCCCCCCCCGCGTGAATGCTGGAGAGCTGCACCGACCCCCCAGCTCAGCACGGACACTAGCGTGCCCTCCCCCACAGTGCCTCTGCCGTCTCCACACCTGGGCGGCTGCAACAGGTGACCCCTGGGCATGATGGCCTGGTCCGTGCGAGAACCGAGGCCACGCAGCTCCCCCACAGTCGGTCTCCCCAATAAGCCAGTGAATCAGACTTGCAGTATTCTACCTTACCAATGTCCAACAGGGTCTTGTCTCTTTAGCAATACAGCGAGGAGCAGCCCCTTCTGGTTTCTCGAGCCATACCACCCCAGCAACCCCACAAGCCCAAATCGGACAACTTACAAAGACCTTTTATCTACCCCGGTGACTGTGCAGGGAAACCTGGGAACCCAGGGGAAACTCGCATATTCCACAGAGACGCCTTCCAGAACAGCGTCGGAACTGAAATCCGCACACCGAACGCCGTGAACGGTACTAGCCTCACGCTAACCGCTACGCTGTGACAATTTCTCGTGATCACAAAAAAAATCCAAATATAATGGTGAGACTCGTCACCTTGACGCTCAAGTTCAAGTTTATTGTCATTGAATCGTATACCACAAAACGAAACAACATAACATTCCTCCAGACCAAAGTGCACATTACTCACACACAACACATAAAGTAATAATACCACAAATAAATTAACAAATAATACAGTTATCACGTATGATTGACATTTAGTATAAAATGCATTAAGGAAAATAGAGGGTTATGGGGTAGAGTGGGTTTAGTACTTTTTTAGAGGATTATATGGGTCAGCACAACATGGAGGGCTGAAGGGCCTGTACTGTGCTGTAGGGTTCTATGGTTCTATCCCAAGTAAAAAAGTAAACAGTATAACACTACTGGCGTTTCATGTGTGATGAGGCCTGGGTGGTGGCAGGCAGTTCAGCAGCCTCACGGCCTAGGGGAAGTTGTTCCCATCCTAACAGTCCTTGTCCTAATGCTACGGTGCCTCCTGCCTGATTGATGGTCGGGGCTGGGGGGAGTCAAAGAGATTGTGGGACGGATGGGAGAGATCTCTGACAATGCTAAGGGCCTGCTGTCTAGGTTTCGATTACAATCTCGGGCTTGTGAAGTCATAACCACAAGAGTTTCTGCAGATGCTGGAAATGCAGAAACACACACAGCGACAAAAAGCTGGAGGAACTCAGCGGGTCAGGCAGCATACATGGAGATGAATAAACAGCCACAAACAAGAGGAAATCTGCAGATGCTGGGAATCCAGGCAACACACACACAAAATGCCGGGAGAACTCAGCAGACCAGGCAGCATCTATGGAAAAGAGTAAACAGTCGACATTTCAGACCGAAACGTCAGCTGTACTTTTTTCCGCAGGAATTAACAATGGTTGTCTTGGGCCGAGGCCCTTGTTCAGGGATCTTTCTGCACTTCTTGTTGCCAGCATAATCAGCCATCGTGGACATTCCGATGAAGGGACGCGACCAGAAACATCATTTCCCTCCGTAGATGCTGCCTGACCTGCTGGGTTTTTCCAGCATTGTGAGTGTGATGTTCAAGATTTCCAGCTTCTGCAGAGTCTCTTGTGTTTGGGTGCGATGTTTCGCTTTGCCACTGCAACTTGGCCCTGATGTAGTTGGGTGACAGGGGAACGGGCCCTTCGGCCCTTCGAATCCATGCTGGCCATCCATTCCATTCTGCCCACATTTTCTCTTTACTACCATCGGGGGGAGGTACGAGAGCCCGAAGAGCCACAGTCAATGTTACATGTGATGAGATTTGATTAGTGTTGTCACATCTTCATCGAAACTTCGAATCATGCGGTGAAATGCATTGTTCTGCGTCAGTGACCACACGTGCCGAGCATTGTGCTGCGGACAGCCTGTTAAGTGTGGCCATGCTTCTTCTGACACCAACATAGCATGCCCGCAACTCGTTAACTCCAATCCGTAGGTCTTTGGAACGTAGGAGGAAACCCACATGGTCACAGGGAGAAGGTAGAAACTCCTTACGGATGGCACCAGGGATTCAACTCTGGTCGATGGTTACTGGCAGTGTAAAGCGATTGCCCCAATGGCTACGCTACCATGTGTTCAAGGAACAGCTTCTTCCCCTCCGCCATCAAACTTCTGAATGGTCCACGAGCCGCCAACACAACCTCAATGTTCCTCTTCTTCACAATTTTATTGTAACATATCATGATCTTTTGTGTTTTGCACTGTACTGCTGCCACAAAACAACGTTTCACAATATGTATCATTAATGATAAACACGATTCTCAATTTCTCTGTAGCTGTTAAACTTTATTCACCAATTGTAATTGTCTTCTCTTGTTCTGCCTCAATGCACTGTGTAATGATCTAAACAGTACGCAAGACAAGCTTTCCACTGTATCTCGATACGTGTGACAATAATAAACCAGTGCGCACGCGCACACACACACACACACACCAAACACACTAACAGACACACACACTCACACACACACACACACACTCACACACACACACACTCACACACACACTCACATACACACCAAACACACTAACAGACACACACACACACACCAAACACACACACACCACACACACTAACAGACACACACACTCACACACACACCACACACACTAACAGACACACACCAAACACACACACACCACACACACTAACAGACACACACACACACTCACATACACACCAAACACACACACACACCACACACTCTCACACACAGAATCAAACTGGCATCTCTAGAACCGCAAGACAGCGGTTCTACTGTGCTGCCCTACGATTTTACAGCAAAAGACTTGAGGTAGCCTCCCAACTAGAAATCTGCACTCAGGAGTCCTGACACCCCACAGATGTGATGAAACCCAGTATTGATTAAAGAATAACAACACACACAAGATGCTGGTGGAACGCAGCAGGCCAGGCAGCATCTATAGGGAGAAGCGCTGTCGACGTTTCGGGCCGAGACCCTTCGTCAGGACCCTTCATTGATTAAAGAATGGTCTTTTATTCAGTGTGGATTTCAATATATCTAAACTTTTTACAGCCAATACTCCCAGCTTAAGGAACAGGCATCACCAAGCTCAAGGACAGCTTCTATCTGCTGCTATGAAACTCTTGAACGATAAAGATCTTCGATTTGCCTCGACGTGGCCCTCGCACCCTGTTTTCTGCTTGGACTGCACTTTCTGTGCAACTGTAGCATTTCACTCTGCGTTCCGTTATTGCATCTTCCCTTTTACTACCTCAATGTACTTTTGAAATGATCTGTACAGATGGCATGCCAAACAAAGTTTTACACTGTACACGTACACGTGACAACAATAAAACAATTAACAATTGCAACGTAGTTCTGGAGTTCAGACCTCACCCTCTGTGGCCGACCTCGCAATAAATGAATAACTTCCGATTGTTCCGGGGTGGTTTTATGGTGACAAACATCCGTAACTGGGAATGTCAGGGACGAAATTGGGGAATGAGTCACGTGTGGCAGAGGGTAGGAGAGTGGAGCAGATGGTGATTATATCAATGGTGTTTGATGGTTGAGACTTCTGCTCTGGGCTGCCAGGGTGCAGTAATGATGCCTGCAGAAACTCAGATGGTGACGAGGAGGCGTACAGAGCGTGAGGCAGATCAGCTGATTAGGTGGTGGCGCAACAACAGCCCCACACTCGACCGAGGAACTGGTTGTGGGCGGGCTCCTTGGGGACAGGAGAGCCTGCGGACGCCGGAATCTGAAGCAAGAAGCAAGCTGCTGGAAGAGCTCGGGGGGCTGTGGGGCAGGGCTTGCTTCAGGTTGAGAAAGAACACGAAACATGACAAAGGAACAGGCCTTTTGGCCCAAAACGTTGTGCTGAACCAAATCAAAACCACCCAAACATCCATCCTGACCACACAATGTCCATAACCCTCTGCCTTCCTCATGCCTATCTCAATGTCTCTTAAGAAACTCTAATACTTTTACTACCATACCAGGCAGTGTATTCCAGGCTCTGAGTAAAAAACTTACCCCTCACATCCCCCTTGAACCTACCCACTCTCACCTTCAATGTATGCCCTCTGGTATTAGAGATTTCAACCCTGGGAAACAGATGCTCCCTGTCTACTCCATCCATGTCTCTCATAATCTTATAAACCTCCATCAGGTCTCCCCTCGGCCCCCGGCACTCCAGGGAAAACAGCCCGAGTTTGTCCAGCCTCTCATGACAGCACATGCCCTCTAAACCAGGCAGCGTCCTGGTGAACCTCCCTCCAAAGCCTCACCATCCTTCCTACAGTGGGGCGATAAGAACAGCACGCAATAGAGATCGTCCATCAGGATCAAAAACTCCGACAATTCCTTTCCTCGCACGTATACTGCTTGACCCACTGAGTCCTTCCAGCAGACTGATAGCTGTCGGTTGAGTTTATTGCCATGTGACAAGTGCAGTGAGGTACAGGTACAATGGAAAACCTGCCTACAGCAGTATCACAGGCACGTCGACATACAGGATATAAATTGTACAGAAATTACACTCAGTGGCCACTGTGTTAGGTGCAGATCTGGAACCCAGTGTGGTCTTCTGCTGCTCTAGCCCGTCCACTTCAATGCTCAACATGTTGAGCGTTCAGAGATGCTCTTCTGCGCACCACCATTGTAACGCCTGGTCATCACCGTCCTGTCAGCTTGAACCAGTCCAGCCATCCTCCTCTAAGCTCTCTCATTAACAAGGTGTTCTCCCCCACAGAACTCCCACTGACTGGACTTTCTTTTGTTTATCGCACCATCCTCTGTCAGCTCTAGAGAGTGCAGTGCGTGAAAGCCGCAGGAGATCGGCAGTTTCTGAGATACTCAGACCACCCTGTCTGGCACCAACAATCATTCCACCGTCAAAGTCACTTAGATCACGTTTCCTCTCCATTCTGATGTTTGGTCTGAACAGCAACTGAACCTGTGTGCTCTTATGCATTGAGTTGCTGCCACATGATTGGCTGATTAGATATTTGCACTAGCGAGCAGGTGTACAGGCGTACCTAATAAGATAGCTACTGACTGTATATCTGTGGATGAATACAAGGCACAGTAGGGAGAGAAAGAGAAAAACTGTGCAAAAACAAGACCCCTCTGCCAAGAAGCATGAGTGTAGTTTTTGTACTGTTTCATGTAGCACCATGGTCTTGAAAAACATTCTCTCGTTTTTACTGTGTACCATACCAGCAGTTATGGTCGAAATGACAATAAAAAGTGACTTGACTTGACCATAAGCTATAGGAGCAGAATTATGCCATTTGGTCCATTGAAGCTGCTCTGCTATTTCATCATGGCTGATCCAATTCTCCTCTCAGCCACAGTCTCCTGCCTTCTCCCTGTATTCCTTCAGGTCCTGCCTGATCAAGAATCTATCAAGCTCTGCCTTAAATATATCCAGTGACCTGGCCTCCACAGCCGCCTGTAGCAACGAATTCCACAGATTCACCACTCTCTGGCTAAAGAAATTCCTCCTCATCTCAGCTCTATTCTGAGGCTGTGACCTCTGGTCTTAAACGCCCCCAACATAGGAAACATCCTCTCCACGTCCACTCTATCTGTGACCTCTGGTCTTAAACGCCCCCAACATAGGAAACGTCCTCTCCACATCCACTCTGTGTCCTCTGGTCCTAGACTCTCCCACCATAGGAAACATCCTCTCCACATCCACTCTATCTGTGCCCTCTGGTCATAGACTCCCCCACTATAGGAAACATCCTCTCCACACCCACTCTATCTGTGCCTCTGGTCCTAGACTCCCCCACTATAGGAAACATCCTCTCCACGTCCACTCTATCTGTGACCTCTGGTCTTAAACGCCCCCAACATAGGAAACGTCCTCTCCACGTCCACTCTATCTGTGACCTCTGGTCGTAAACGCCCCCAACATAGGAAACGTCCTCCCCACGTCCACTCTGTCTGTGACCTCTGGTCTTAAACACCCCCAACATAGGAAACGTCCTCTCCACGTCCACTCTATCTGTGCCCTCTGGTCTTAAACACCCCCAACATAGGAAACATCCTCTCCACGTCCACTCTATCTGTGACCTCTGGTCTTAAACGCCCCCAACATAGGAAACGTCCTCCCCACGTCCACTCTATCTGTGACCTCTGGTCGTAAACGCCCCCAACATAGGAAACGTCCTCCCCACGTCCACTCTGTCTGTGACCTCTGGTCTTAAACGCCCCCAACATAGGAAACATCCTCTCCACGTCCACTCTGTCTGTGTCCTCTGGTCTTAAACGCCCCCAACATAGGAAACGTCCTCTCCACGTCCACTCTATCTGTGTCCTCTGGTCTTAAAAGCCCCCAACATAGGAAACATCTTCTCCACGTCCACTCTATCTGTGCCCTCTGGTCTTAAACGCCCCCAACATAGGAAACGTCCTCTCCACATCCACTCTATCTGTGCCCTCTGGTCTTAAACGCCCCCAACATAGGAAACGTCCTCTCCACATCCACTCTATCTGTGACCTCTGGTCTTAAACGCCCCCAACATAGGAAACGTCCTCTCCACGTCCACTCTATCTGTGCCCTCTGGTCTTAAACGCCCCCAACATAGGAAACGTCCTCTCCACGTCCACTCTATCTGTGCCCTCTGGTCTTAAACGCCCCCAACATAGGAAACGTCCTCTCCACGTCCACTCTATCTGTGACCTCTGGTCTTAAACGCCCCCAACATAGGAAACGTCCTCTCCACGTCCACTCTATCTGTGACCTCTGGTCTTAAACGCCCCCAACATAGGAAACGTCCTCTCCACGTCCACTCTATCTGTGCCCTCTGTTCTTAAACGCCCCCAACATAGGAAACGTCCTCTCCACGTCCACTCTATCTGTGCCCTCTGGTCTTAAACGCCCCCAACATAGGAAACGTCCTCTCCACGTCCACTCTATCTGTGCCCTCTGGTCTTAACCGCCCCCAACATAGGAAACATCCTCTCCACGTCCACTCTATCTGTGACCTCTGGTCTTAAACACCCCCAACATAGGAAACATCCTCTCCACATCCACTCTATCGCGGCCTTTCACCATTCGACAGGTTTCAGCGAGGTCACCGCTCATGCTTCTGAATTCTAGTGAACGCAGGCCCAGAGCCATCGGGCGCACTTCATATGACAAGCCATTCAATCCCAAAATCATTTTCATGGTCCTCTCCAGTTTCCCAAGAGGACTCCCAAGTCCTTTTGCACCTCAAGATTTTTGAATTTCCTCTCTGTTTAGAAAATAGTCTACCCTTTTACTTCTACCAAAGTGCACGACCATACAGTTCCCAACAGCGTATTCCATCTGCCACTTCTTTGCCCATTCACCCAATCTGTCCAAGTCCCTCTGCAGCCTCTCTACTTCCTCAACACTACCTGCCCCTCAACCTATCTTCATATCATCTGCAAACTTTGCAACATCCGGTAAGTCATTGACATAGAACAAAAAAACAATCGGTCCCAACATAGACCCCTGTGGAACAACCACAAAGGGTCCCTTTATTCCCACTTTTTGCCTCCTGCCAATCAGCCACTGCTGCATCCAAGCTAGTATCTTTCCTGTAGTACCCTGGGCTCTCAACTTGTTAAGCAGCCTCATGTGTGGCACCTTGTCAAAGGGCTTCTAAAAATCCAAGACATCAGCATCAATCAATTCTCCTTTGACTTTCCTGCTTGTTATTTCTTCAAAGACTCACAACAGGTTTGTCAGGCAAGATTTTCCCTTGATGAAGCCATGCTGACTACAGAATATTTTACCATGTGCCTCCAAGCACCCTGAGACGACATCCTTAGCAATCGACTCCAACATATTCCCAGCCACTGAGGTCAGACTACCGAGGCTATAATTTCCTTTCTCCTGCCTCTCTCTCCCTTCCTGCAAATTTTCAGACCTCTGGAACCATTCCAGAATCTAGTGATTCATAAAAGGTCATTTCAAAAGCCTCCGCTATCTCTTTCAGATCCTGGGATTAGACCATCTGGTCCAGGTGACTTATCAACCTTCAGACTTTTCAGTAAAACAATGAATAAGCAACAGGACTCAACCTTTCTTCATTTAAAAAGTTCATAATTATTGTTGTTAATTCATTAATCAATAATGATCTCTACTCAAAATCACATGGCAGCTGAGAGAATGTTTTAGAAGAGTATCGTCAGTTTGGCACACGCTCTCAAAAGCACAGTTTACATTTGTTTCTATCACTGCCTTTGCGACGGCCACATCCGGCTATCCCAGTGCAGAGTTCTGACCCGATTCCTTCTGTCTGCCCCTCCACGGATGCTGCTCGGACCCCAGAGTCCCCGCAGTAGATTGTTAGTTGCCATGGATTCCAGCGTTTGCTGCCCCTATGTCTGACAGGGTTAGGCCTTGCCTCAGGATTCTCTCTGCCATTTTGTCTCAGCAAACAGAACTGGGCATATGTGCTGTGGGGGTGGAGGTGAGGAGGGGTCTGTGCTGTGGGAGGGGGGTGAGGAGGGAGGTCTCTATGGGAGGGGAAGTGAGGAGGGAGGTCTGTGCTGTGGGAGTGGAGGTGAGGAGGGAGGTCTGTGCTGTGGGAGGGAGGTGAGGAGGGAGGTCTGTGCTGTGGAAGGGGGGTACAGGAGGGGTCTGTGCTGTGGGAGGGAGGTGAGGAGGGGTCTGTGCTGTGGGAGGGGAGGTGAGGAGGGGTCTGTGCTGTGGGAGGGGAGGTGAGGAGGGGGGGTCTGTGCTGTGGGAGGGAGGTGAGGAGGGGTCTGTGCTGTGGGAGGGGAGGTGAGGAGGGTCTGTGTTGTGGGAGTGGAGGTGAGGAGGGTCTGTGCTGTGGGAGTGGAGGTGAGGAGGGGTCAGTGCTGTGGGAGGGGAGGTGAGGAGGGGTCTGTGCTGTGGGAGTGGAGGTGAGGAGGGAGGTCTGTGCTGTGGGAGGGAGGTGAGGAGGGAGGTCTGTGCTGTGGGAGAGGAGATGAGGAGGGGTCTGTGCTGTGGGAGGGAGGTGAGGAGGGGGTCTGTGCTGTGGGAGGGGAGGTGAGGAGGGAGGGCTGTGCTGTGGGAGGGGAGGTGAGGAGGGGGTCTGTGCTGTGGGAGGGGAGGTGAGGAGGGGTCTGTGCTGTGGGAGTGGAGGTGAGGAGGGAGGTCTGTGCTGTGGGAGGGGAGGTGAGGAGGGGGTCTGTGCTGTGGGAGGGGAGGTGAGAAGGGAGGGCTGTGCTGTGGGAGGGGAGGTGAGGAGGGGGTCTGTGCTGTGGGAGGGGAGGAGGGAGGGCTGTGCTGTGGGAGGGAGGTGAGGAGGGAGGGCTGTGCTGTGGGAGGGAGGTGAGGAGGGAGGTCTGTGCTGTGGGAGGGGAGGTGAGGAGGGGTCTGTGCTGTGGGAGTGGAGGTGAGGAGGGAGGTCTGTGCTGTGGGAGGGGAGGTGAGGAGGGGGTCTGTGCTGTGGGAGGGGAGGTGAGAAGGGAGTCTGTGCTGTGGGGGGGCAGTGAGGAGGGGATCTGTGCTGTGGGAGGGGAGGTGAGAAGGGGGTCTGTGCTGTGGGAGGGGAGGTGAGGAGGGAGGTCTGTGCTGTGGGAGGGAGGTGAGGAGGGAGGTCTGTGCTGTGGGAGGGAGGGGAGGTGAGGAGGGGGTCTGTGCTGTGGGAGGGAGATGAGGAGGGAGGTCTGTGCTGTGGGAGGGGCGGTGAGGAGGGAGGTCTGTGCTGTGGGAGGGGAGGTTGGGAGGGAGGTGTGGAGGGAGGTCTTTGCTGTGGGATAGAGGTGAGGAGGGAGATCTGTGCTGTGGGAGGGGAGGTGAGGAGGGAGATCTGTGCTGTGGGAGAGAGGTGAGGAGGGTCTGTGCTGTGGGAGTGGAGGTGAGGAGGGTCTGTGCTGTGGGAGGGAGGTGAGGAGGGAGGTCTGTGCTGTGGGAGGGGAGGTGAGGAGGGAGGTCTGTGCTGTGGGAGGGGAGGTGAGAAGGGGGTCTGTGCTGTGGGAGGGGCAGTGAGGAGGTAGGTCTCTATGGGAGGGGAGGTGTGGAGGGAGATCTTTGCTGTGGGATAGAGGTGAGGAGGGGGGTCTGTGCTGTGGGAGGGAGGTGAGGAGGGAGTTTTGTGCTGTGGGAGGGGTGGTGAGGAGGGTCTGTGCTGTGGGAGGGGCGGTGAGGAGTTAGTGCCGTGCTTTCCAATGAAGCTGGTAACCCACAGGGAACAGGGTATTTTGCTCAACATCTGTGGGATGTTGTTGTGAGCATTCCGTCTGCTCCACTTCCTACATTACACAGCGCTTCGGAAGTTCTTCACACAGTGTGGGAGATGCGGAATGCAAACCCTGCACTTTAAGCCACACTCCTGCTGCAACAAACGGATGTGGACCATCGACAGAAGATGTAATCAACTCAGCAGTCAGACTAAAAGAGGAATTAAGAACAGACGGTGCTCCCTTCTTAATATTCTGCAAACAGTTGGCATTACGGATGTATGAGACGCTCCTCCGGAGAGCACAAGGGGGCCAACCCCTTCAGCCCACAGTGTGTAGTTTATTTATTTACAGATACAGCACGGTCAGGCCCTTTGGTCCAAACAGCTGCGTCGCCCAACAACCTATTTAACCCCAGCCTAAATCGCAGGACAATTTACAATGACCAATTAACCTACTAACCAGTACGTCTTTGACTGTGTGGGAGGAAACCGGAGCACCCAGGGGAAACCCACATACTACGGGAAGAACGTACAAATTCCTTACAGACGACGCCGGAATTGAACTCCGAACTCTGACGCTCCAAGCTGTAACACCGTGCTAACCACTACGCTACCTTGGCTGTGCTGAATGAGTTAAACTAACAACGTCCAATTAAGCTAAACCCTCTTGCACATGGTCTTGCTCCCTCCATTCCCTGCACGTCCCTGTGACAGTCCTTCTTAAACACCTTCATACCACCACCCCCGGCACCCACCACTCTCCGTGTAAAATAACTTGCCCCACACATCTCCTTTGAGCCTACTCCCTCTCACCTTCAATGCACGTCCTCTTGTGTTAGACATTTCGACCCTGGGAGAAAGATATAAGCTGTCGACGCCTCCCATAACTTTATAAACTAATACTAACTAAGCAATCGTGCGACCACTCAAGTTGAATAGGATGCTGGCTGGGGTCCGCAGGTGGCTGATCTGGGACCTTCATATCCAGAATGTTAGGGTGAATTCCCTAATGGAGGACGCCTGTCCGTGACTTTGTTTAACGTGGGGAGGCTGATACACAGGTCCCTGGCAGATTGAGATCAGGGTCCAGGGGCGTGGAATGCAAGATGGCTTCCTCCGCCCGCACTACCGTTGTGATGTGTCACCGTCTGCCACCAGCTCCAAGAGCATCACTCTCAGGATTTCAGGAACTCTCCACCATGACAAAGTGAAGACTAACTAAGATAGGCAGAGAGAGTCTCTGAGAGCAATGTTGCCCTTGGAAGAACAACACAAATGGGCATTTCTTCAGAGCTTTTCGTCATGCAATGGCATTTTTCACAGGAGTCCCTGTCACACAAAGTTCAGTGTAAAGGGATATGGGTGTGGAGCTTGGTCAGAAAGGGATAGCTTACTTACTTAATAGTAGGGGAGGGTCCAAAGGAGGTTCACGAGAATTATTCTAGCAATGAAAGGGTTAACTTATCAGGAGTTTTGGCTTTGGCTCTGTACTCGCTGGAATTTAGAAGAATGAAGGGGGAATCTCATTGAAAGCCCTAAAGAGAATGCATGTGGAGAGGTGTTTCCTAGAGTGGGGGAGTCTAGGACCAGCCTCAGAATATAAGGACATCCTTTAGAACAGAAATCAGCCAGAGAGAGTGAATCTGTGGAATTCATTGCCACAGATGACTGTGGAGGCCAAGTCATTGAATATACTTAAAGTAGAGCATGATAGGTTCTTGGTAAGTCAGGGCATCAAAGGATACAGAGAAAATGCAGGAGAATGGGATTGAGAGAGCAGTGCGGACTCGAGGAGTTGAAAGGCCTAATTCTGCTCTAGTGTCTTAACGTCTGTGGTGAACTACATATACCTGTCTGGACACGCCCCCCCCCCCCCCCCCTGCTGACTGCTCCTGTGGCTCCTCCCACAGACCCCTGCTGACTGCTCCTGTGGCTCCTCCCACAGACCCCTGCTGACTGCTCCTGTGGCTCCTCCCACAGACCCCTGCTGACTCCTCCCACAGACCCCTGCTGACTGCTCCTGTGGCTCCTCCCACAGACCCCCGCTGACTGCTCCTGTGACTCCTCCCACAGACCCCTGCTGACTCCTCCCACAGACCCTGCTGACTGCTCCTGTGGCTCCTCCCACAGACCCCTGCTGACTCCTCCCACAGACCCCTGCTGACTGTGGCTCCTCCCACAGACCCCTGCTGACTCCTCCCACAGACCCCCCTGCTGACTGCTCCTGTGGCTCCTCCCACAGACCCCTGCTGACTCCTCCCACAGACCCCTGTCTGACTGCTCCTGTGGCTCCTCCCACAGACCCCTGCTGACTGCTCCTGTGGCTCCTCCCACAGACCCCTGCTGACTCCTCCCACAGACCCTGCTGACTGCTCCTCTGGCTCCTCCCACAGACCCCTGCTGACTCCTCCCACAGACCCCCTGCTGACTGCTCCTGTGGCTCCTCCCACAGACCCCTGCTGACTGCTCCTGTGGCTCCTCCCACAGACCCCGGTATAAAGGTGATTGGAGGCACTGCTCCCCCCACCCCCCCCCCAGTCTCCAGGATGTTGTGTGGTGGTCTCTTGCTGCTGACGCTGCTTTCTTCCAGCCAATAAAAGCCTACCTTGACTCACGTCTCCGAGAGTTATTGATGGTGCATCAGTGTCTTAATGGGACCATTTAGTCAATGCTAGATACCCCTAGTGCAATTCCATCACTCTTTTCCTACCCCCGGCACCTTGGCAATTCAAAGTTCAAAGGTCAAAGTTAATTTATTATCGAAGTATATGTTACCCTGAGATAATTTTCTTGTGGCATCCGTACTAGAACAAAGAAATACAATAGAATCAATGAAAAACTACACAGAGTGACAAACAACTGACAGTAATAACTGTCCCTGAACCTGGTGGTGTGGGACCTGAGGCTCCTTCTCAGATTCACACAGCACAGACACAGGCCATTCAGCCCAACTCCCCCATACTGACCAAGGTTCCCACCCAAGCTAGAGAGTCGAGAGAGAGACTGCAGATGCTGGAAATCTGGAGCGACACACACAAAACAGTGAAGGGACTCAGCGGATGAGGGAAGTGGACAGTCGAAGTTTCGGGTTGAGGCGTTTCATCTACTGTTACCCCCATCATCCCCACTGGGAAATAGGCTGTCGACAGCAGCTCCTCTGTCCTGGGCAGTGTACATGGTCTTTACGTGGTCCTGGACGATAGAAGGTCGATCGGTCCTGTGGCTCCCACGGACCTGCAGCTTTCACCACAGTGCTTCAGACAGACGTCTTCTGGGCAAAGATCCTTCCTCTCCCAGGGGTGAGGTCTTTGGAGCTTCTGGCGGCATTTCTGTAGCTCTGGGCTTTTACGGGATGGAGTTGCTGGTTCCATGCCCAGCCCTCACCCTTTTGCAGCCAGGGCTGGTGGAGTTGAGACCCTTCATCAACGGTGGTAAGGAAGGGTAAGGGGAGGGGCACAAACGGATGGGTGGTGGGTGAATCCAAGTGGCGAGGATAAGGTATGTGGAGGGCGGAGGGGGTGTGAAAGGAGTGATGTGGGAGGGGCAAAGGGCTGAATCTGATGAGAGGGCAGAGGGCCTTGGGATAATGGGGAGGATGTGAGGGACCAGAGGGAGGAGGGTGAAGGTGATGGGCAGGTTGTGACAGACAGACAGACATACTTTATTGATCCCGAGGGAAATTGGGTTTTGTTACAGCCGCACCAACCAAGAATAATGTAGGAATATAACAATATAAAACCATAAATAATTAAATGATAATAAGTAAATTATTCCAAGTGGAAATTAGTCCAGGACCAGCCTATTGGCTCAGGGTGTCTGACACGCCAAGGGAGGAGTTGTAAAGTTTGATGGCCACAGGCAGGAATGACTTCCTATGATGCTCAGTGTTACATCTCGGTGGAATGAGCCTCTGGCTGAATGTACTCCTGTGTCTAACCAGTACATTATGGAGTGGATGAGAGACATTGTCCAAGATGGCATGCAACTTGGACAGCATCCTCTTTTCAGACACCACCGGCAGAGAGTCCAGTTCCACCCTCACAACATCACTGGCCTTACAATAGACAATAGGTGCAGAAGTAGACCATTCGGCCCTTCGAGCCTGCACCGCCATTTTGAGATCATGGCTAATCAATTCCTATCAATACCCGGTTCCTGCCTTGTCCCCATATCCCTTGATTCCCCTATCCATAAGATACCTATCTAGCTCCTTCTTGAAAGCATCCAATGATTACGAATGAGTTTGTTGATTCTGTTGGTGTCTGCTACCCTCAGCCTGCTGCAGCCTGTTTTGAGGGTGGGGATGAAGGAAAGTAGATGGGATAATGGGGCTATGGGGAAAGGGAATGGGTGGAAAGGGAAGTGGTTACTGGAAGTTAGAGAAATGGATGTTGATTCTGTCAAGTTGGAGAATACCCAGATGGAACCTGCTCTCTTATCTCGACTCCCTCTTGGTTCAGTCCTTTCCCACCTACATACGTGACTCTTCACACGCTCTCCACCACTTCAACAACTTTCAGTTCCCCACCCCATAAGCTAATTTTCACCATGGACGTCCAGTGCTATACACTTCCATCGCCCCAATCAGGAAGGCCCTGAGGCTCCAAGCTCCTTTCTGGACACCAGACCTAATCGGTTCCCCTCCACAGCCACCCTCCCCCTCTGGGGGGAACTGGTTCTCTCACAGTTCCACCCACTTTCTCCAGACCCGACGTGTAGCCATGGGGACTCACATGGGCCCTGTGGAGCAATCCATATTCCATGCCTACAGCGACAATGCTGCCCGACTCTTCCTGCACTACATTGACGATTGCATCTGTGCTGCTTCCTGCACCCACGCAGAGCTCGTCAACTTTGCCTCCAACTTCCGCCCTGGCCCTGAGTTCACTTGGTCCACCTCAGACACCTCCCTGCCCCTTCTTGATCTCTCTGCCTCCATTTCTGGAGACAGCTTGTCCACCCACGTGCCTTACAAAGCCACTGACTCACTCTCTTACCTCATCAGCATCTCTCCCGACCCTGTCACTTGCAAGGATGCTATTCCCTTCTCTCAGTTCCTCTTTCTCCACCACATCTGTTATCGTGATGAGGTCCTTACATTCCAGGACATCTGTGATGTCTTCCTGTTATAGGAAACAGAGCTTCCACTCCACTGCCATCAACGCAACCCTCACACACATCTCCTCCATTTCACGCACGTCTGCCTCATCCCATCCCTCCAACGTTACCAGGTTAGGATTCCCCTTGTCCTTATCTGTAGCCTCGCCTCCCTGTGCATCCAATAAATCATTCTCTGCAACTTCCACCATCTTCAACAGAACCCACCACCAGGCACATCGTCACCTCTCCTCCCTTCTCTACTTTCCACCAGGATTGCGCTCCCCTTGAAACCCTTGTCCTCTCATCTCTCCCTCCTGAAACCATGCTACACCTACCCCTACACCTCCTCCCTCACCATCATTAGGGGCCCTCAGCAGTCCATCCATATGAGACAGTACTTCACATGTAAATCCGTCAGCGTCATCTCCTGCATCCGGTGCCCCTGGTGCAGCCTCCTCTACCAGACACAGACTGGGGGATGCTTCCTCAAGCATCTTCGCTCTGTCCACCACAATAGCTGTGATCTCCCGTTTGTACTCCACCTCCCATTCCCACTCTGTCCACGGCCCCCTCTACCGCCACGATGAGGTCAGACGCAGATTGGAGGAATAGCAACTCAAATTCCAGCTCGGAGGCTCCAACCTGGCCTCATCAACATCGGTTTCAACCGGCTGAGTTCCTCCGCCATTTTGTGGATGTCCCATCCAGGCTTGTCCTAGTTGCCTGCGTTTGGCCCATATCCCTCTAAACCTTCTTGACCACACGGCTTCCTCTGGGTGGTCAGCCTTCCACATTATTCCAAAGACTAACAGGTTAGGGTGGGCACGATATGAAGCATGGTGACCCCTGTGGGCTGCCCCCAGTACAATCCTCAGGCTGTGCTGGCTGTTGGGGCAAATTATGTATTTCACTGTATGTTTCAATGCATGTGTGACAAGTGTAACTAACGCTTATCTTCAATAAGTAACAAATACTTTTTAAATATTGTAATTGTACTTGCCCCAACATTTCCTCTGGTATTGATGTTGGTTTATGGTTGTTAGATGTACTGAGGTGCAGTGAAAAGTTTGGCTTGCATACGGTCCATACAGATCGATCGATACACGGTGCATTGGTAAAACTGCAGAATGAAGTGTAGCAGCTACAGAGAGAGTGCAGAGCAGGTGGACAACAACGTGCAAGATCAGGACAAGGTTGCTTCTGAAGTCAGGAGTCCACCTCATCGTGCCTCATCCTGATAACACTGGGGGAGAAGCTGTCCGTGAGCCTGGTGGTCCGTACTTCCAGGCTTTTTATCTTCTGCCTGATGGGAGAGGGGAGGAGCGAGAATGTCGGGAATGTGCGCAGTTTTTGACAGCTCGTCTCATACACAATCCACCCTCTGTGTAGAAAATCTTTAAATCTTTCTCCTGTCACCTTCAATCTATGCCTTCTAGTTCTAAACTCCCCTAGCCTGGAACATCCGGTTCACTTACAGCCCTCATGATTTTATAAACCTCTATTAGGTTACTCCTCGGCCTCCTACGCTGCAGGGGACAGTCTCAGCCTGTTCCGTCTCTTCTTACAGCTCAAGCCCTCCAGACCCGATAACGTCCTTGCAAATCTTTTCTACAGCCTCTCCAGTTTAATGACTTACTTCCTCTTTCGCTCCACAGATGCTGCCTGGCCTGCTGAGTGTTGGGTGGGGCGCTCCAGATCTCCAGCGTCTCTTGTGTCTCCATCTTGGCAGGGAGCCTTGGAAGGCCTGAACGAGTTGGGCAAAAGGGCCTTTTCCTGTTCTGCACACAATGTTCCAGGTGTGGCTTAGTCAGTGATGTGTACGTCTGTGATATGACGTCCCAAGTGTCCTGCCAACGAAGGTAAGCACACCAAATCAGAGTCAGTTTATTGTCATTTAGAAACCACAAATGCAATGCAGTTAAAAAATGAGACAACGTTCCTCCAGAATGATATCACAAAAGCATATGACAAAACAGACTACACCAGAAAATCCACATAACGTTTGGAATCCCCAATCCAGAGTCCGGAGAGGCTGCTGCGTATTAATATCGCGCTACCATCTTAGCGCGTTCCCCGGAAAGGAGCTCCAAATCCACCAGACAAACAAGACCAAAAACTAAAGCTACAAGACCTGCACAAAACCACATAGTTACAACAGTGCAAACAATAGCATAATTGATTAAAAAAAACAGACTATGGGCACAGTAAAAACAGTCCAAAGATGTTAAAAGACTATCAGTTCAAAAGAAATCACCACACAGTTTCCACAAGTTCCCAGGGTCCCGACAGACTCGCCATCCCACGCCGGCGGCAGAAGGGAATACCCCCCTATGGACTTCCACGGTGCCGCCTGACTCAGCCTCACAGATGCAGCACACACCGAAAGCGACCTGAGTCCGTCGAACCTCCAAGCCAACAACCATCCCCTCCGGCACAGCTTCTCCGACCACCATCCTCTGCCGAGCGTATTAAGACGGCCCCGCCAACGGCCATCGGCAACGCGACCCCAAGGACTGGGGGCCTGTTCTTCCCAGCAATGTCCCGGACCTCACAGCAGCAGCAGCAACGAAGAAGGTCTTCCTGGAGATTTCCTGATGTTCCTCCGTGCTCCCACGTCCATTTTCAATTGATTATGATTGCGCACGGCACCCCGCTTCACAAATAACAGATAATCAGCTCCAGAGTGGCCGCTGCAAGCTGCGTCGCACCGCCATCTTGGAATGACACCGTCACCACTCTGCACACCTGTCTGGAGCGCGGAGCTTAGTCAAGATGGTGCTAAACGGCAACTCCTTTGCTTGCATCTTCGGAAACAGCTCTACTTCCAGCTTCAATTCTATTTTCCCCTTTTGAAGGCCCTGACCTGCAGTTACATGCTGACTTCAGTTCTGAGTGGGAATGGGACCCGCTCTCGAAGTCTCACAACTGGCCCTTATCCGACATGTCAAGAGCGCAGCCTAAGAGTTTGGCTTGCCTGTGGAGGCCTAGGATCTCAGGGCTCTGGAGATGGGTGGATCAAAGGTCTGTGTCCTGACAGACCAGTTTTATCGTGGGAGATGGAAGATCTTTGGCTGTGCGCCCAGAGATCGGGCACAGAGCTCAGAAAAAGCGACGCAATGGACTTTTAACATCGTAAACCAGCAAGTTGTTTGTTATGTCTCCCCGCTCACTGTGAAATGGAGACACCTCTTTCTCCCTTGTTAAGGGGAGAGGGAGAGACAGCGCCTGTGGTATGTCGAATGCCGGGTGAAACGTGAAGTCTTTGAGGTGACTGCAAGTCTTTGCTGTGGCTTTGCTCACACTGAGTGCTCAGTGGCGGGAGCCGATGCTCTTATTTTGCCGGTGGGAGAGGGGGGATCGTCGCTCGCTGCCACTTACACATGGGGGGGGGAGCTGGGAGGGTACTTTGGGGTTCTAACATTCAACTGTCGTTCATTCTTTGGGGCATTCCTCTGTTTTTGTGGATGTTTGCGAAGAGAAAGCATTTCAGGATGTATATTGTGTACATTTCTCTGACATTAAATGTACCTTCGAAACCTTTGAAACCTGTGGTGTTCCAGCTTCCTTCCACGTGTGCGTTGATGACTAAATTACACTCCTCCCAGTGTGTGGGTGTTGGCTAAATCACCTGAGGCTGCACCCAAGCTCTCCGGGTGTAGACACAAGGTGTGCCTATGGAGCCTGTGATTCTACCTGTTGCGTCAGGTCGACTGAGAGTCAACACAAGGATCACAATGTTTTACTTGGGGAGTGCACTCTCTTGTTTCTGTGGAACAGAGGCCATAGGTTCAAATCCCACGCTGGTGATTTGAGGCAAGAAAATTGGAGGCAGTGCTGACTTTTGGAGGGGGTAGTGACAGAGGGCCTTCATTGCCAACAGCGCAGTAGCTGTGTGTGAGTGTGTGAGTAAGTGAGTGTGTGTGTGTGTGTGTGTGTGTGTGTACATTGTCCCTGTGACCGCATGGGCTCCCCCGCCACCGCGCGTCTGAAACACACGTTTACTGACTGGCCACGGTAAATCACCAAATTCACCATCCGCTCAGGAACACAAGCAGAGGACTCAGCACAGTCCATCACAGGCATATCTCTCCCCACCATCGGGGTATCAAGAAGGCAACATCCGTCAAAGATCCTCACCATCCGGGCAAGGCCGGGCAGGAGGTACAGACGGCTGAAGTCCCACATCAGCCGGTTCAGGCACCGCCACTTCCCTTCACCATTCGGTTGTGGAACTGACCTGCACAGCAGTAACCCTACCTCAGCAACAGAACGCTACCTCTTGGCTGTTTGTTTTATACACAAAGAGCCCTTTAGAACGGAGATGAGGAGGAATTTCTTCAGCCAGAGGTGGAATCTGTGGAATTCAGACGGCTGTGGAGGCCCAAGTCACTGGGTAGATTTAAAGTAGATCTTTATAGGTTACTGATTTGTAAGGGTACGAAAATTACAGGAAAAATGGGGTTGAGGAGGGTAATAAATCAGCCATTTTCGAATCGAATGGCCGAATTCTGCTCCTAAATCTGGAAAGTTTGAGAAGATTCCGGAGCTTTCTGGGCTGAAGGGGGAGCTCCGGAGCAAACAGAAGTGACTCACCCAACAAAATATTTACAAGTGCTGTTCTTGTTTTCTGTCTTAGGCTGTTGTTTTAACTCTGAGGTCTTATTTTTGCAGAATGCGATTTTCCCCCTGCGTTGTATAGTTTTGCGCATAATCTGCACCGTTCGCAGCAGTGTGCGTGCCCATAAGCAAAGCATTTCATTGTACCAGCATTTGTGCGCATGATGGGAAACTGAGCTTGCCCTGCCTGCCCCTGGGGTGGGGAGGGTAAAGTGGGATGGGTGTTGATGACCAGCACAGTTTCTGTGGGCTGAAGGGCTTGTTTCTGAGTTGCACCCTCTCTGATCTCTACCGCCACGGTGAATGGGCTAGCACCGAGTCTATGCCATAGATGGGCTGAGTAGCCTCTTTAGCCATCCTGGAACTGGTTGAAGTTTAACAGCTGCATAGGGCATCCCTTTCTCTGCAGATGTACGGTGGAGACCATTCTGACTGGTTGCATCAGCACCTGGCGTGGGATCTCCATTGCTCAGGATCACAGGGGGCTGCAGGGGGCTGGAGACTCAGCCGAGGCACAACCCTCCCCATCATCGAGGACATCTTCCAAAGAAAGCGGCATCCATCATGGAGGAACTCAACTTATCACTACCACCAGGGAGGAGGCATAAGAGACACTCACTCAGAGATCCAGGAACAGCTTCTTCCCCTCCATCATCAGATTTTATTGTAGCTGATGGGAATTTTTATGTCTTCCACTACAAACAATCACTTTCATACCAAATACGGCAATAATAAACTTGATCTGAGATTCCTCTGATAACTTACAAGACAGATGAACAGGAACATGCATTGGAAAGATTTTATACGGGGGAGGAGAAGGCAGGAGGCTGGGGTTGAGAGGGAAAATAAATCAGCCGTGATCGAACAGCGGAGCAGTTGGCCTAATTCTGCTCCTATGCCTTAAGATCTGGAAAGTTTGAGAAGATTCCAGAGCTTTCCGGGCTGACGGGGGAGCTCCAGAGCAAACAGAAATAACTCACGGAACAAAATATTTACCAGGGCTCTTGTGGCAATCCTTCCTTTTAAAAATTAACTATTAGGCATTTGCCTGCGTGGGGCTTGGGCTACCGGGCGGGGCATGGTGAACTAGTTAAGGATGCTTTGGAAAGATTTACTGGCCATCTGTACAGGAAGAGGGTGACAGTGCTGGAGAGGTTGCAGTGGGGATTCAGGATTCACGGTTCAAGTTTATTTATCACGTGTACATCAAAGCATATAGTAAAATGCATCATTTGCATTAACAACCAACACAAGCTAAGGATGTGCTGGGGGCAGCCCGCGGGTGTTGCCACGCACTCTGGCGCCAACTTAGAGCAACACAGAACGCGATGAACAGGCAGAAACGAGCGCCGTTCCTCCCCACCCACTGACGTCCACAGTCCCTGCACAGGCCTCCAGTGGCCTCGCAGAAATTCGCAGATTCAGCTCTGGCTAACAGGCCTCAACCTCGGGTCTTCCAATTCGACTCTTGGGCCTCGATCCTCGGCATCGATTGACGAATCTTTTGGCGGGGTGGGGGGGGGGTGTCGTACTTGGTTGAGGGACTGTGCCAGCTGGCATTGTTTTCCTTGGAATTTGATGCCAGCTTTGGTGTTAATTTCTTGAACCACAGAATAGTACAGCAAGGAAACAGGCCCTTTGGCCCATCTGGTCCATTCCAACCACAGACTCTAATCCCAGTTGCTTGCATAGGGACCATTCCCCTCTCCATCTTCCCTATCCAAATACATGTCCAAACGCCTTTTAAACTAGTCCTACTAGCCTCAAAACAACAAACTTTTGTGGCATATGTCAGTGAGAATAAACCTAATTTTAATTTCACTATCTCTTCCAGCAGTTCATATCAGATGTTCTGTGTGTGTGTGAAGTCAAGCCAAGTTTATTGTCATTTGACTGTACAAATGTATACTGTCAAACAAGACAACGTTTCTGCAGACCAGGGTATAAAGCACGTATCGCCCACGATAACGTAGGAAAGTAAGAACTAAACCTACAAATGAATTATGCATGAGTAAAGTGCATAAATTAAATATTGCAGAACAACTGAATTGGTGACACTTCGAATGTGAAGCGGCAGGGAGTTCTGAGGCCTATTTGCCCGAGGGAAGAAGTTGTTGTTGCGTGTGTGTATGTATGTGTGTCTGTGTGAGTGTGCGTGCGCGCGTGTGTACATGCCCAAATGCTCAACTAGAACCTCTGCCATCCCCTGGGATGCATCCCCTCAGGACCAGGGGACGTGTCTATCTTGAGGCCCACAAGTTTGCTCAGCACTTCCCCTTTAGTGACAGCTATTGTATCAAGGTCCTCACCTCCCATCGCATCCATAACATCTCAACACGGGGAGATCGTACAAACTCCTTACAAGTGGCACTAGAACAGAACTCTGAAGTCCAGCTCCCTGAGCTGTAACAGTGTTGTGCTAACCGCCATGGTACTGCGGTGCTCCGAGATTGCGTACTAGAAATTACACTGAGCAATCTTGTACCTTGGAATTCAGCGGGTCAGGCAGCATCTGTGGACACCTCATGCTGAGAACCTTTGTGTAAATTGGCCAGACAACTGTTCACTTCCCTCCGTAGGTGCTGCCTGACCCGCCGAGTTCCTACAGCATTTTGCGTCCGTGTCAGAAGGTACAGGTGTAGTGTAAACGGTGCGTTCCTCCAGCAGATCGTGTTTTGCTGCGAGATCCGACATCTGCAGTTTCTTGTGTCTCCTTTTTGCTCATTTAAACTGCCTGTAGCTTGTGGAGTATTTCTGCAAGAAGAATGTCTGTGCTGTTCCTCTGGTGCCTTGGGTTTTCTGTGTGGGTGTTGTGTTCGCTCAACGGGTTCTGCATTTTGCAAGGAGGAACTTGCCATTTCTTCCCTGGGACATCAGAATCACAACCAAAAGTCAAAGTAAATTTATTATCCAAGTAAGTATACGTCACCTGGTTCTGGTTTAAGATGGAACTGGTGATACTTACCAGCAGCAAAGTGCAAAACAAAGAAAAATTACTGAACACCTTATCAACAACACGTGCAGAGGAGAGGCCAAGCGAGCGGAGGCGAGAGCAAGGGAAGGCCTGATGTCTAATCAATTTTAACACCGGGCCGAATTGGAAAGGTCAGATTGTGGTGGTGGGGCCCAGGCCCCAGAGCGGTCTGAGAGCGAGGAACGACGATATAGCGGCGGGCAAAATGGAAAAGGTCAGGGTGTTGGGACCGGAGGAAAGGGACTGACCATGGCTGGTTTTACTCGCTGCTCCCCGATGTTTATTCAGCTCGGCACTGACATGAGGCTGTGACCTGCTCCAGTCTGGCTTCGCGCCTGTGCACCCACAACGTTTACTCAGCTCTGGGATGAACTGAAGCTGTGGCCTGCTCCAGCTGCAATGATGCCTGGCTTTGTAGCTTTTGTAAAACTTCAGCTCTGAATGCTATTTGCTTCCTTTTTTTGCTTTTGCATGATTGAGCTGTACAAGATGATGAGAGGCATTGATCGTGTGGATAGTCAGAGGCTTTTTCCCAGGGCTGAAATGGCTAGCATGAGAGGGCACAGGTTTAAGGTGCTGGGGAGTAGGTACAGAGGAGATATCAGGGGTAAGTTTTTTACTCAGAGTGGTGAGTGCGTGGAATGGGCTGCCGGCAACGGAGGTGGAGGCGGATACAATAGGGTCTTTTAAGAGACTTTTGGATAGGTACATGGAGCTCAGAAAAATAGAGGGCTATGGGTTACCCCAGGTAATTTCTAAGGTAGACATGTTCGACACATCATTGTGGGCTGAAGGGCCTGTATTGTGATGTAGGTTTTCTATGTTCTATGTTCATACCTGTCATATCTCTCCTGCCACATGCTTCCTTTTAAAAGAATGGAATTCTTGTCAAGGTATTTTTTACTATTTTTAACTATCAGAATGATACAATTATGTTAGGAATGAGATACAAAACTTCATCCATGACACACCTCCAGCTTCGCTACACACAACACAGTCCGATACTCGCACACACGTTGGTCTTTCTTCAGAACCTCAGAAGATTGGATTCTCTCAAATTTCTACAGAGGGGCTGCAAAAGTCTCCTGATGGGTTGTATCTCAGTCAGGTAGGCAACTAATCTATACTGGACTGACAGAACCTGTAGAAAGTCTCAAACACTGCCCCAGGGTCATCACCTCCTTCCATCTGGTCTGCCTTCACAGGGTGTTGCTTCAGGAGGCCAACTGTATCGCCACCGATTCCCAACCACAACTCTCTTACCTTCTGGGAGAAGATACTGGAGCTTGAAAGCCTGGACAGTCGGACAAGAACAGCTTCTTCCCTGCTGCTCAAAATCAGAATCAGGTTTAATATCACCAGAAAATATCGTGAAATTTGTTATTTGTGGCAGCTGCACATTGCAACACATAATAAAAAACACTATTATAAATTACAATTATATTTTATCTCCAGTATGGTGCAAAAGTCTCAGGCTTATTGCGTATATATCGCTAGGGTCTTTTAAGAGACTTTTAGATAGGTAGATGGAGCTTAGAAAAATAGAGAGCTATGGGTAAGCCTAGTAATTTCTAAGGTAGGAACATGTTCGGCACAACTTTGTGGGCCGAAGGGCCTGTATTGTGATGTAGGCTTTCTATGCTTCTCTCTGCATACTGGGTGTTTGATGGTCCTTTTCTTTTAATGGGTTCTTTGTTTTGCAGCTGCCGGTGAAAAAACAAATCTCAAGGTTGTGTAATGTACTGTATACAAACTTTGATAATAAATGTACTTTGAACTTTGAAATACAACCCTGAAATTCATTTTCTTGTGGGCATTCACTGTAAATACAAAAAAAACCCAATAGAGTGGATGAATCAGAGCCAGGTTTAATATCACTGGCATATTTGGTGAAATTTGTTGTTTTGTACTAGCAGTACATTGCAATGCATAATCATAAAAAATATAAATTACAGTAAGTATAATATTTAAAAAAATTAAATAAGTAGTGCAAAAAGAGAGGAAAACAATAGTGAGAGGTGGTGTTCACAGGTTCATTGTCCATTCAGAAATCGGATGGCAGAGGGGAAGTAGTCATTGCTGAAATGTTGAGTGTGTGTCTTCAGGCTTCTGTACCTCCTCCCTGATGGTAACAGTGAGAAAAGGGCATGTCCTGGGTGATGGGGGTCCTTAATGATGGTGGCCACTTTTTTGAGGCATTACCTTTTGAAGATGTCCTCGATGCTGGGGAGGCTAGTGCCCATGATGGAGCTGGCTCAGTTTACAACTTTCTGCAGCTTTCTCCGATCCTGTGCAGTGCCCCCTCCATACAGACCAGTTGGAATGCTCTCTATGGTACCTCTGTAGAAAGTTGCGCGTGTGATTGGTGACGGGCCAAATCTCCACAAACTCTTAGCGAAATATAGCTGCCATTGTGCCCAGAGATCCTCAGAGATATCGACACCCAGGAACACGAAGCTGCTCATCTTTTCACTTCGGATCCCTCGATGAGGAATGGTGCATGTTCCCTCAATGAGGAATGACGCGTGTTCCCTCGATGAGGAATGGAGCGTGTTCCCTTGATGAGGAATGACGCGAGTTCCCTCGATGAGGAATGACGCATGTTTCCTCGATGAGGAATGGAGCGTGTTCCCTCGATGAGGAATGACGCGTGTTCCCTCGATGAGGAATGACGCGTGTTCCCTCGATGAGGAATGACGCATGTTCCCTCGATGAGGAATGGAGCGTGTTCCCTCGATGAGGAATGACACGTGTTCCCTCGATGAGGAATGGAGCTTGCTTAAGTCCACCATCAATACTGTGGTGTTACTAACGGTGAGTGCAAGGTTGTCGTTGCCTCCTCATCACCATCGGAAATTCTGCGAATGATAGTTGTGTTGTCGACAAATTTATAGATGCCCTTTGAGTTGTGGCCAGCCACACAATCGTGGGTGTGGCGGGAGTAGAGCAGTGGGCTAATCGTGCGTCCTTGAGGCGCTCCGGTGTTGATTGTCTGATCTGCACAGACTGTGAAGGAAGTCCTGGTGAGGAAGTCAAGGATCCAGGGGCAGAGGCCCAGGTTTTGGAGCTTGTTGATTGGAACTCAGGGTATGATTGTGTTGAACACTGAGCTGTAGCCCATGGACAGCTGAGCGGAGAGCCAGTGAGATTGCATCCGCTGTAGACCTGTAGTGACGAAAGGCAAATTGCAGCGGGTCCAGGTCCCTGCTTAGGCAGGAGTTGATTCTAGCCATGACCAACCATCACAGAGATATGAGTGCTGCTGGATGATACTCATTCTGTCCTTCTTGGGCACTGGTACGATTCTGAAGCAGTTGAGTACCTCCGACTGCAGCCGTGAGAGAATGGAGATGGAAAACTGAACGTAACAAGACAGGCCAATGACCGACACGGCAAACTGTGCAAATATAAAAATAATGAAAATAAACCAAAATACTAATAATAAATAAGGAATAAATATTGAGAACATGAATTGAAGGGTCCTTGAAAGTGAGTCCATCGGTTGTTGGTTCAGTGTTGGGGGGTGAGTGGAGTTATCCCCTCTGGTTCAGGAGCCTGATGGTTGAGGGTGATAACTGTTGCTGAACCTGGCGGTGTGGGTCCTGGGGCTCCTGATGGCAGCAATGAGAAGAGAGAATGGCCTGCCTGGTGGAGCAGGTGGGGGGGGGGGGGGGGGCGGTCCTCGATGGATGCTGTTTTCCTGTGACAAGCCTCTGTGGAGATCTGCAGGTTTAACGTCTCTGGCATGACATGAAATTTGTTGTTTTGCAACAGCAGTACAGTGCAATAATCAAACAATTCTGTAAGTTACAACAAGGAATATATAAAAAGCATGTGGTGTAAAAAGAGAGCATTTGACAAAATATAATTTGCCAAAATTCTCTGGACTCTGGGCAGGTCCTGACAGATTGGAAGAAGGCGAATGTCACACCACTGTTCAAAAAAGGATGCAGGCAAAAGACAGGTAACTACAGGCCAGTTAGTTTAACATCTAACATCTGTCATTCGGAAAATGCTTGAAGCTGTCATTAAAGAAGAAATAACGAGGCATCTGGAAAGAAATGGATCCATCAGGCAGATGCAGCATGGATTCAGCAAAGGCAGGTCCTGTTTGTCAAACTTACTGGAGTTCTTTGAGGATATAATGAGTGCAGTGGATACAGGGGAACAAATGAAAGTTATTTACTTGGATTTCCAGAAGGCATTCAATAAGGTGCCACATAAAAGACTTTTCCATAAGATAAAGATGCATAGAAGTTGAGAGTGATGCATGGATACAGGCAAACCAATAGAAAGCAGAGAGTTGGGATACATGGGCGTTTCTCTGGTTGGCAATCAGTGGCGAATGGTGTGCCACAGGGGTCAGCGCTCCCCAATCCAGGCAACATTCTTGTAAATCTCCTCTGCACCCTTTCTATCGCTTCCACATCCTTCCTGTAGTGAGGCAACCAGAACTGAGCACAGTACTCCAAGTGGGGTCTGACCAGGGTCCTATATAGCTGCAACATTACCTCTCGGCTCCTAAACACAATCCCACGATTGATGAAGGCCAGTGCACCATATGCCTTCTTAACCACAGAGTCAACCTACGTAGCAGCTTTGAGCGTCCTATGGACTCAGACCCCTCTGATCCTCCACACTGCCAAGAGTTTTACCATTAATACTATATTCTGCATATACATAAGATAGTTTATTTTGATTGTATGTCGATACAGGAGTGTCTGTGCACGAGGTGACTGACAGGAAGTGATAAAGCAGTGGTGGTTGGGGGTGTGGAGGGTGGGTTAGTGGGTAGATGTGTTGTTCAGCCTCACTGCTTGGGCAAGGTAACTGTTTTGGAGTTTGGTGGTCTCGGTGTGGATGGTTCCTCGCCGATGGGAGTGAGTCAGACGGTCCATGAGTTCCTTTGTGATGTTACTAGTCTTCCTCCCACGCCGTTTCGTATTCACGTTCTTGATGGCAGCCACCGGTGGGGCATTGCAGCTTTGATGCCCCCATTGCACCAGTGCTTTGTGTGTGTAGATCCAGATTACCAGTGTCCGCAGAATCTCTTGTGCATCCTCTGCTATTGAACACCAACGCCAGGGAGGAGGGGAGGACTTCTGGCCTATCTGCACTCCTCTGTCTTGTGCAGGTCTCCATCTCCAAGCCCTCCCCCACTCCCTTCCGCTCCGAGAACAACTATCGGCTCAGCACATCGCAGGAACCCCCCCACACGGACTCTGTCTGCCTCGGTAAAGCAGCCAGCACAAATCAAAGACCCCCTCCTCAGAAATTCCCTCTTCTTGCCTCTCCATCGGCAGAAGGTACCAAAGCCTGAAAGCGCAAACCGCCAGCCTCGAGGGAAGCATCTACCTCACTGTTGTAGGCCTAATAACTGGTCCCCTGGTACGATGAGATGGACTCCACCTCACAGTCGATCTCGTTATGATCTCTTATTGTTTACCTGCACCGCACTTTATTCTGCATTCACGGAGACACAAAGTAACACAGCACAGAAACAAGACCCTCAGCCGTCCACAGCATCCTCCCTGCTCGTCCCACTCGTTCGCATTTGGCCTATAATCCTCCAAGCCCTTTCCTCACCATGTACCTATCCAAACTCCTCTTAAATGTAGCAATCTGTTCTATCTCAATGCACTGTGTTGATTTGATCTGTAAGGCAAGCTTTTCAATTATTATTTACATCCTTCATATACACGAGGAGTAAAAATCTTTATGTTACGTCTCCGTCTAAATGTACAATGTGTATTTATAGTTATTTATAATAAATAGTATGTACAACAGGACAGTCAATATAACATAGAAATACAATTGTGTCACCATGAATTAATCAGTCTGATGGCCTGGTGGAAGAAGCTGTCCCAGAGCCTGTTGGTCCTGGCTTTTATGCTGCGGTACCACTTCCCAGATGGTAGCAGCTGGAACAGTTTGCGGTTGGGGTGACTCAGGTCCCCAATGATCCTTCGGGCCCTTTTTACGCACCTGTCTTTGTAAATGTCCTGAATCATGGGAAATTCACATCTACAGATGCACTGGGTTGTCCGCACCACTCTCTGCAGGGTCCTGCAATTGAGGGAAGTACAGTTCCCATACCAGGCAGTGATGTAGCCAGTCAGGATGCTCTCAATTGTGCTCCTGTAGCAAGTTCTTATGATTTGGGGGCCCACACCAAACTTCCTCAACCGTCTGAGGTGAAAGAGGTGCTGCTGTGCCTTTTTCACAGCCGGTATGTATAGACCACATGAGATCCTAGGCAGTTTATGCCGAGGAACATAAAGCTGTTCACTGTCTCAACCCCAGATCCACTGATGTCAATAGGGGTTAGCCTGTCTCCATTCATCCTGTAGTCCACAACCAACTCCTTTGTTTTTGCGACGTTTTGATACACGTGGCAATCATAAACCAATAGCAACCCCTAATCCCAGCCTGTCTCGCCTCCCCTTATACTTCAAGTCTTCCAGTCCCAGCGACAACCTATTGAATCTCTCCTGAACCCTCTCCAACTTAAGACAGATCACCTGCTTCCTTACTGTGAAATGAACGTGCAACGACTCGGCCTAAAACATCACCTCAATAGATGCTGTCCAACCCATTGAGTTGCTTCAGTACCAAGAGAAAAATCTGCAGATGCTGGAAATCCAAGCAACATGCAAAAATTGGTGGAGGAACTCAGCAGGTCAGGCAGTAACTATGGAAAAGAGTACAGTCAGCGTTTCAGGCCGAGACGCTTTAGCAGGACGGGAGAAAAAAAGATGAGGAGTCAGTGTTAGAAGGTGAGAGGAGGGGCAGGAAGGGTGAAGTAAAGTTGATTGGTGAAAGAGATACAGGGCTGGATAGTTACAGATGAGATTATGGAGAACATGGAGGCACCTGACAAAATAGGTGAAAGCCAGCATGGTTTCCTGAAAGGAAAATCCTGCCTGACAAACCTACTGCAAAATTTTTTTGAGAAAATTACAAGCAGGGTAGACAAAGGAGATGCATTAGTTGTGGTGTACCTGGATTTTCAGAAGGTCTTTGACAAGGTGCCGCACATGAGGCTGCTTAGCGAGATAAGAGCCCATGGAATTGCAGGGGAGTTACTAGCATGGGTGGAGCATTGGTTGATCGGCAGAAAACAGAGAGTGGGAATAAAGGGATCCTATTCTGGCCAGTTACCAGTGGAGTTCCACAGGGACCGCTGCTTTTTACGATGTATGTCAATGATTTGAACTATGGAATTTATGGATTTGTGGCTAAATTTGCTGATGGTACAAAGATAGGTGGAGGAGCTGGTAGTGTTGAGGAAACAGAGAGCCTGCAGAGAGACTTAGATAGTTTAGGGGAATGGGCAAAGAAGTGGCAAATGAAATACAATGTTGGAAAGTGTATGGTCATACACTTTGGTGGAAGAAATGAATGGGCAGACTATTATTTAGATGGGGAGAGAAGAGATGCAAAGGGACTTGGGAGTTCTTGTGCAGGATACCCTAAAGGTTCACCTCCAGGTTGAGTCGGTGGTGAAGAAAGCGAATGTAATGTCGGCATTCATTTCTAGAGGGATAGAATATAAGATCAGGGATGTGACGTTGAGGCTCTGTAAGGCACTTGTGAGACCACACTTGGAGTATTGTTTGCAGTTTTGGGCTCCTTATTTTAGAAAGGATATACTGATATTGGAAACGGTTCACAGAAGATTCACAAGAATAATTGCGGGAATGAAAGGGTTACCGTATGAGGAACGTCTGGCAGCTCTTGGGCTGTATTCCCTGGAGTTCAGGAGAATGAGGGGGGATCTCATAGAAACATTCCAAATGTTAAAAGACCTGAACAGATTAGATGTTGCGAAGTTATTTCCCATGGTAGGGGAGTCTAGGACAAGAGGGCACGACTTCAGGATGAAGTACATCCACTTAGAACAGAGATGCGGAGAAATTACTTTATTCAGAGGGTGGTAGATCTGTGGAATTTGTTGCAGTAGTAGAGGCCAAGTCACTGGGTGCATTTAAAGCAGAGATAGATAGGTTCTTGATTAGCCAGGGCATCAAAGGTAATGGGGAGAAGGCAGGGGAGTGGGGATGACTGGAAGAGTTGGATCAGCCCATGATTGAATGGCAGAGCAGACTCAATGGGCTGAATTGCCTACTTCTGCTCCTTTATCTTATGGATGAAGGGGAATCTAATAGGAGAGGACAGATGGCCATGGAAGAAAGAAAAGTGGAACACCAGAGGGAGGCGATGGGCAGGTAAGGAGATAAGGTGAGAGAGGGTAAAGGGGATGGGGAATGGTGAAGGGGGGGGGCATTACGGATAGTTTGAGAAATCAATGTTCATGCCATCAGGTTGGAGGCTACCCAGACGGTATATAAGGTGTTGCTTCTCCAACCTGAGCGTAGGTCATCGCAACAGGTGAGGTGGCCGTGGATTGACATGTCGGAATGGGAATGAGAAGTGGAATAACATATTGGAATGGGAAGAGGAATAGCATATCAGAATGAGAAGTGGAATAACATGTCGGAATGGGAAGAGGAATAGCATATCGGAATGAGAAGTGGAATAACATGTCGGAATGGGAAGAGAAATAGCATATCGGAATGGGAATGGGAAGTAGAATAACATGTCAGCATGGGACTTTCACCAGTTATCTTCCCAGCTCTTTACTTCACCTCACCCCCTTTGGGCTTCACCTGTAACTTTGTGCCCCTCCCCCAGTCCTCTGAAGGGTCTTGGCCCTCGTTGCTCGGCACCCACACAACAGTTTCTGGAACATACTCGAAGCGGACGAGCGGTGACGTAACCCTACGTAAGACGGACGCACTCTTCCCTCCTATTGGAGAGAGGCAAGGCCAGGGCACCTCCGCTTCGCCCATTGGTGGAAGCGGCTGACGTCGCAGCTGTGTGGGAGAAGAAAGAAAGGGGATTTTTTTCCGGAGCCGCCATTTTAAGCCAGGCAAGGAACGAGGTGATGTCGATGGAGCAGACGTTAATGGCCCTGAACCGCAGCTCGACCAGCACCATGCTGCAGCTGCAGAATCAGTTTTACTGCCTGGGGCCCTCCCGGGGACCGGCCGCCGCCTCCTCCGCCGCCGCCTCCTGGGCGGCCCGGGACGGCTCGCTGCCTCAGAGCCCGGTGGAGAGCGAGCCGCCCTGCCAGGACGCCCTGTACAGTAGCACCTACTCGCTGGTCGACGGCTTCCTGCGCGAGTACACGGGCGCCGGCGACCGCGGCGGCGGCTGGCTGTGCTGGAGGCCGCAGCAGAGCAGCGCCGAGCGGCAGGCGGCCGAGACCTTGCAGAGGATCGGCGGCCGCCTGATCGAGAAGCACCGGACGGCGTTCACCGGTGGGTGTTGGCGGGTCCTAGCGCCCGTCCGCGGGGGGTGGGGGGGTGGTGGGGGGAGTTGGAACTGTCCGCCCCTCTGGGACTGGTGTTTGCCCTCTGGCTGCTGTCTTTCCGTCCTTGGGCCACTTCCTCATTCTCGGCTAGTGACTGGAATCTTTCGCCACACAATGGCTCCTGGCTTCCCTAACCTTGCTTAGTGCTTATAGCTGGTGTCTTCCAGCTATAGTTGGCAACGTTGCCCTCTTGACTACCCCCTTTGGCCTGTGCTTGTGCATCTTGTATTCTTTTGCCTATTTCCTGCTGGAGTCTTTGCCTCTACACTCTTCATAGGTCTTCATTGCGGCTGCCAGTTGCACTTCTTTTAACTCTCTGCGGCTGCTAATTTCACTTCTCTGGTCTTTTTTTTAAAAAAAAACACTATGTCCATGGTGCCTTGCAGCTTTGGGTACAAGCCGTCACCTTCGCCTGTTGTTTCCTCCAAAGGGCCTTTGTACCCCCTGCTCCCCTCAACACCCTCCTCTCCCCCCCCCCGACAATCTAACCCACCCACTTACTCCCCGAATCTCGTTCTGTTTCGCCCTTTATGCCATCTTTAATTTTGAAAATGTGTTGTTACGGTATTTTGCTTAAGTTGAGCTGCTTAATACTCATTTACGCCTTTGGCAAGTGATTCTTGTCGGTTTGTTTAGGGTTCCCTTAAGTGAAGTCTTGATGTTTAATTTTCCTAAAATCTGGCTTGGATTTTAACAGCCGATATCCCTTTAATGTCCCCTATTTTTGGTTCCTAATAAGGAGTTTTGTTCACGGCAACAGGATATGTTAATCTTTGGTGTGAAGTACAATTATATAGCATTTACCGAGTTCTGGACGTGTTTTAATGACAAGCTCTCTTTGAATAGGTGGGGCAAGGTCAGTCAGTATTTGAGTTCTAGATGCTCACTTCTACAAAACAAGCGCTCTGTTGCAATAATTTCGCCTGTCAACAAGATGTAGCCTTGGCATCGTCGTTTGTACTTTCATCTTGGTTTGGGCGTGGGGTTTGCACCCCTACTGAGGGACTGCCATTAAAATCCCAGAGGGAGTCTTGCTGCGGAGGGGTGTCATTTGGCCACGTACAAAGGCAGTAATCCTCTTCAAGTTGCTCCCATTTACAGGGCCTTTTTCCTCAAGTCAGACTGAGTATAAAGATGTTACTAAACTTCGAAGATTCTGGAGGAAATATGTTAATCAAGTGCTAGCTGTTTGTTTCTGTTTGATTAACTTAACAGGCAGTAATGTCTCTTGAGGGAACTTCCTCTCTCGGGACTGCAAATTCCTATTGCGCTTTGGAAACTGAAAATGCTCTTAGCAGCTGGAAGCATTGCGTTGCAGTTGTTAGTTATTGACAGACTCCCCCTCTGTACTCTCTGCCTGGTCTTTGCAACTCTTCCACCCTTCCACTCCCAAGTCATCTGTAGCTTGAGATAACGGGGGGGGGGGGGAGGATTAGATTTGTAAAGAATACAGTCGAAGTAGGGGTTTTAATGTGCAGGAGCTCAGCTAACGACCACTCCCACCCACCCCGCTGTGATACCAGCAGGGTCTTCGTGGCAGCAGTCTCTCAATACTGTCCCAGAGGCATCAAAGTGTCCTCGTCCTGTGCTCCTGTGAGAGACTATTATGGACTGCACCAATATTCATATTGTTTAAATTGTCTTTAATATCAAGTACCTGTACGGGGAGATCTGAGCTGATGGAGAATTGCTGTGAACAATGCACACACTTGAGACTGGTGCAGTGTGCATTGATCTGCTGCCATGGTTACTATGGGCATGGGGGGGCTCTCAAACTGGCCAAGAAATTGCTGGGGTTTTTGTGATTGGGGTAAGCTGTACAATGTGGTGTAAACTGGACTTGGTCAGTCTTCCCATTATAGCAGCACTGGGCCTGCCTAGAGAAGAGCCCCTCTCACCCACGTTTCCCTCGCCTCCAAAAATAAATCGCGGCAGCTGTTCAGTTTAGGTCCTCTGTGACTCTTGAGCAATTATTTCACTCGGAGACTGTTTACTCTCAGAGAATTTGCATCTGTTTTTAATTTCTGACCTCACCAGGGCTTGACTAACTTCCGCCCACAAAACCCAGTGTTGTGTTTTCTGGGCTGAGGTCTCCTGCTGAGGGTGGCTTTGTCAGTTTGCAAGCCTCAGGGACCCTTGAGCTTTGCAGTTGGTTTGTGGGGCAGTCAGAGAGCGGAGAGCTGTTTATCAGGAAACAGAGCTGATAATTGCAGATGGGGCAAGTAACTGGCTTAGCTTGCATTTGTATCAGCATAGTGGAGGGTGTGGACTTTCAGTTTTGATCTCTTTGTCAGAGGAGGCTGTTTTGGAAGATTTGTGGGGTGGGGGTGGGGGAAGAGACACCTTTGATAAAATGGCCAAGAGTGAGATGCTGCCAGGCTCCTGTAATGACTCAATTTGTGCTCCCACTTGTACTGTTGTGTGTAACATCAACTGCAGACACATGGGCTCCTGAATAAGCTGGTTGTTTCTGCCTTACTACTTTTACTGACACACACGACCAGTGCCCTGGCTATGTGTGCATCCTCCCCAGCTAAAATACATTTTCCTCACTGTCACCAGGTTTCTCAGTGTTAACTTGTTTCCTCTTGACTATCAAAGATGGCTTGTTATTACAGGGAAACAGATGGCATAAGCCTGCACTCTCCACTCCCACCTCCTCTGAATTTGTGTCCATTTGCAACTAGAGCACTGGAAGGAAATGAATAATTAAGTGCCTGCTCTTTGCCTTCCCATTTGTTTTGCTTGGGCAAGATGAATTCCCTGCTCAGTGAGAGCTTGGCTAATATAAACTGTTTGCGGTTGAATATAAATAGCCTCTCAAAGCCAGGAATACAGTTTTAATTCAGTCAGTCTAGACCTGTTTGGCAGGCTTTTGGTTGGTTTTTCCCTCTCCCTTGTATACTGATGGCTTTGTAGTGTGGGTGTGGTGTGCTTCCATTTCCCTCCTCCCAGTGCAAAGTTACTGGAATGTCTAATTTTAGTTGATAGGAGCAACGGTCACTTGATATTCCTTGTCCTTCCCTCCCTCCCCACTTCCGCATCTGGGTTGCCAATCTCCAGTCGTACATCACAGCTCCCTCAAATAATCCACAGCCTCTGTCTCTCAGTCCCTAACCCCAGCCAAAGTACTCAGATTTCTTCTAATCCTTCCTCCAATTAAATCTGTCCCACCTCAACTATGTGGAAGATATTTCCTGTTCACCTTAATTAAATCTCCCCTTGGGTATTCTTTGTTCCAAAGTGACAAATTTCTAAAGGCCTAAAACCTTGGGGTGTTTTTGTACTTTGAAGCTGTTTTCTTCAGCTGTAGGCTTATGAGCTTCACCTTGCCGTCATTTGGAACTATACTGGCTTTGGGAAGATTTCTGTAGCTCTCCTCTGTTCTCAACCTTGTAACTTAAGTTGATTTGTCATGATTACCCTAGAGGTGTTTTTAGTGCCACTTGCAGCCATGGTTTATGAAGGGGCACTATAATATCAGATCATAGGTGCTTTTGGCTTCATTGGGTTCACTGGCTGCTGGGAACAATTTGGAACCCCAGATGGTCGCTGCTTGTACAATTCAAGCAGAAAGTTGTATCTTGTAAACATGCTTTAAGCAAGTTTGTTTATGGCTGTTATCTAATCTTCAATTATGTGCACAACTAGCACATTTAGAAGGCCACATTGCTTTAGTGGGTGGCTACACTCAGTGTGCCAACAAATCTATCTTGAGCCATCTGCAAGGGCTACTCTTTGATCTCTCGTAGGGAGGAGGGGAGAGGATCAGATAACCCATGCTTGAATGTATTTCAACTATAACTACCATTGTGCAGGTTTACAATGGAGGAAATCTGTCAATACAACTATCATATTTCAGTTCCCACTTCCTGCTCCTGTAGTCTCCATTTGCATGTTCTTTATTGAATGTCCTCTGGCCCATTGTTCCTCTGCCAACTCTTGGAGAGAACTCTTCCTCTTTTTCTTCTCATATTTTCGACTATTTCTGCAACTCACTGTTAACATTCAACCTATTCAACCTTTCAATCATTCCTGATCATAGCTTGCTGAAGAAAAACTTTGTTTTCCTGGTTCCCTCACCTGAGGCATTGTCCTCTGCTTGCTTACCCAGTGACAATAGTTCCTCCATAAATTTCTTCATTTTGAATACAGTGTCTGCTTCGAGGGGCAACAACCCTAGCTTCTCCAGCTGAAGAGCCACATCTGTAGAGGCTCTCTATCAAATCTCCTCCACATTCTCTGAGAATGTCTAAATTTGGGCATTAAATGTCCAAGCCAAGTGTCTAGCTGGTGTGTTGTAAATATCTACCTCATTGTTTTTCTTTACTTTTAAGCTTGTAATTTTGAATATTACCTTATCCTACCACTCTTTGATGTCTTGGATTCTTTTTGAAATGTGTTTAATCAGATTGCTGCAACTTGAGGACCCGAGTTATAGGAAAAGGTTGAATCATTTAGGACTTTATTTCATGGAGCGTAGGAGAATGAGGGGAGATTTGATAGAGTATATAAATTGATAGGGTGATGCGATCAGGCTAAAACAAGAAGTCTGGGTAAAGGAGAAATATTAAAGGGAAATCTGAGGGGGAACTTGTTCACACTCAAGGATGGTGCAAGTATGGAATAAGCTGCCAGTGGGAAGTGGTGGATGCAGGTTTGCAGCATTTAAGAGAATCTGGATAAATACATGGATAGGAAGGATATGGAACTAGATGGAATAACAGTTTGGCACTGACTAGATGGGCTGAAGGGCCCTGATCTGTGCTGTAGTGCTCTATCAGAAAACAGTTTGACCCATTTTAATTGAGTTGGTTGATGGGAAATTGTAGTCAACAGTGTGCATGTAATGGTACATGCGTTATGACAAAGGGCCTATGTTTGGCCCTCTTGCACATTTCACTTCAGTTGCATTGACCTCCTTCTCACCCTTCCACTCCTCCAGGAATGATAAATCGCCTCAACAACTCCAACAGCTGTAACCTCAACGCCATCTCCGGGGTGGCGGCAGAAATGTTCAGCGATGGAGAGGTCAACTGGGGCCGGGTGGTGAGTCTCATCGCGTTCGGGGCAGTGCTGGGAGATTATCTGAAGAAGAGTCAGCCAGACAATTATGTTGATGAGATAGCCACGCAGATCACACAGTACCTGACCAAGGAGACGAGGGAGTGGCTGGAGACTCACAACAGTTGGGTAAGAATGTCACCAACTTCGCTGCCTTTTAACTCTTCATGTACTCTTCATTTCAAGCCTGTGTGACGTGGGATCTCATCTCTGGGGTTGGGGGGGGTGTAGATCTGGTTAGACCACACTTGGAGTATTGTTTCATTCTGGTCACCTCAATATAGGGATAATCTGACAGGTTTAGAGAGGGCATTGAGGAAATTTACCAGAATGATACCTGGATTAGAGAAGATATCTTCTGAGGAAAGGATGAGAGGTGACTTGATGGATGTATACCAGCTGATAAGAGGTATAGTGGACAGCACTCAACTTTTCCCCAGGGCGGAAGTGGCAAATACAAGGGGGGCATAATTTAAGGTGTTTGGAGGAAAATATGGGGTAATGTCAAGTAGGTTTTTTTTACAGTGATGGATTTGTTGAACATGCTCCATGCCAGGAGTGATGGGAGAGGTAGATATATTAGGGACATTTAAGGTGCTCATAGATAATGGGTTAGATTGATGTTGGAGTAGGTTAAAGGGTCAGCACAACACTGTGGACTGAAGGATCTGTGCTGTACTGTTTTATATGAATTAAATGCATTACTGGCTTCTACTTTCAAACCTTACAATGAGCAGTTGCTCCTGTTCGAAGGCACACACGTTACAGCTGAATTCTTCCCTGGGTGTGCCAACCAGCTGGACCTTGGGTCAATTTTCGCAACAATTTGTGAATGATTGTCTTTCAACTTCTGCAGGTGTAACGGGCTGGAGATTGTCTTAGTTATCAGTGGTCCTAGGAAGCCACTAGTTTATCATACAAGAGTTGTGTGTATTGTCGGTGAGGTACAGGTACAATGGGGGAAAAATACAGCAGCATCACAGGTTGCTAGGTTCAGACAATACAGTGTAAATTGTAGCTAAATTCTACACTTTGTACCTAAACACTGCACTCACTTTGTACCAAGCAGAGAAGAGTTTTGGGGTGGAAAGGGGGGAGGAGTACGAGCTGGCAGGTGATAATTGAGACCAGGTGGATTGGGGGGGGAGGAGAAATGAAAGTGAAGCTGGGAGGTGATGTGGGAAAGGGTGAGTGGAAAGGAGGAATCTGATGGGAGAGAAGTGGGAGAAAGGGAAGGAAAGAAGGCGTCAGAGTCAGATGCATTTCTGCTTGGGCAGTGTCTGAATGACATTGCATTGACACGTCACCAGTACAGTATGTACTGTACTTCTCTGTGGGACATGGCTGACTCATGTCCTGGGGCTGAGTTGCACAACTACTCTCAGCAGCCAGAGGCCAATTTTGTCTGGTATCTTGTCACTGAGCATGGGAATTGTTTATCCCTGTGTGGATTTTGTCTCCCCTTCCCCTTTTGCTAATGAAGTGTCTATTCACTTAGTAATGCTAGTCCTTCATTCACCCATGGAGGTACAGCTGACTAGCAGCTCTTGGTAAAGGGTGTTATTCCTTTTGGGCTGTTGGGGAAACAAGACCCTGCATTTATAGAGTGCTCTGTGCCCAATGTTCTGATTCATGTACCACCATGAGACAGACCTACCCCGGGTGCTGCTTACTGACTACCTCACCCTTCTGCTGCTGCCTACACATGACATTTTCGCATGTGAATTACTGGAAAAACTACAGCTTGTTTACTTTTGGGGGTTTTTTTGGGAAGAGGTGGGGTGACGTGTAACAGCTCTTGCCTAATAAGTAACAGATAATACCAAGCCTACTGTTATCTTTCGGGTTCACACTTGACACATTACTAAAAGAGCAATCAAGTTGTAAAAACAGCCACTACCTTAATTTTTTTTAAAAAATCAGCACAAAATGTGCCTGTATTTTAAATTAAAGCAGCACTTCCTTGTTAGAAAGCACTTGGAATGTTATATACTTACCCAAGATAAGTCAGATATTCTTGGAAATAATTGACTTGGGAATTGGCTCCAGTGACTTAAAATTTAATCAAGGGGATTGCTATCTTGATCTCAGGAAGAATATTTTTCAGAGTGGGGAGGGTTTTGGTGTTAAGAGGTATCCACTTCATCCCATTGGATACACCAGGTTAGATTTAGCAGGAAAGGCCAGGTGTATTTTAAATCCAGTTGAAGTTTTGGACCACGATGCAACAGGTGTTCACGTTTGTATAGTGTCTGGTGAGGGTGGGAAAACCTCTGTGCCTCAAATTCTTTTTGTTTTTTATTTATTGTAATGCCTGCACTGTTTTTGTGCACTTTATGCAGTCCAGTGTAGGTCTGTAGTCTAGTGTAGCTTTCTCTGTTTTTATTATGTAGTTCAGTCTAGTTTTTGTAATGTGTCATGTAACACCGTGGTCCTGAAAAACGTCGTCTCATTTTTACTGTGTACTGTACCAGCAGTTATGGTTGAAATGACAATAAAAGTTGACTTGACTTTCCCCTGCAGGATGGCTTCACAAAGTTCTTCCATGAAAGTAACAGTGAAGAGAGCGCCAAGAAAGCATTGATGTGGATCGCAGGAGTTGGCATTGCAGGGGCGAGTATCATGCATCTCCTAAGATGAACTCTGATCTCATCCTGTACTCTCACATCTGACCTGAAGCACACAGTGTTGCTCTTCGCTCGGCTGTGCTCTCCGCATCATCATACCCCCTCCAGCCCATTTTCCGCCCAGGATACAGGTTATCGTACCTGGAAGATGTGCGTAAATAGGGGTGTGGTGTCTGGCAGAACTGGCCCTGTACTGAGTTTGGGAGGGGGGGGCTGTAGTTTTGGTGTACAAAGTACTGGTGCCCTCCCTCCCACTATGTGTATGTGGAACCAGAAGGTTCGAGAGTTGTTAACAATTTGCCGACTTTTGCTGAGACTGAGCTTGGGAGAGAGAGAGATCAAGAGCCTTGCCTCCTCGTCCATTTTCTGCACACTGTGGAACTTCCAAAACTCAACTTTTATCTAGGCAATGTTTGGACAGTGAAACTCGAACTATTATCACAGTAACCAGGCTCACATGATCATCAGCACCTGGTCGGATATTAAACTGAAAAAAACTCTTCCAGCATTAAGTGTGAATTGTCTGTCTGTCTCTCCTCTCTCTCTCTATTTTACTCCCTTTCTCCTATCGTCTTTGCCCAAAGTCCTTGAAGGAGAGGGATGCAGGTGGGGAAGGTGAAATGGTGAGAGAGCAGGATTGCTGTAGTTACATGATCAGCAGGTGGGAAGGGGGGCTGAGGGGGGAAATAATTTTTTAAATGTACATTTTTACAGTACATTGTCCCTGTCCTTGTTTAATCTGGGGTATTGACAATACTTTAAATGACAACATTATTTGACTTGAATTAATAAATGTTCTGTATATTGTTTAATCAGGCAACGTTATAAATTTAAATGTCCGAGGACAGGGCGGTGGGAGGGTGGGTGTTTTGTGGCGAATAGGGACAACAGGTTTCTATAGAAAAAGAATTTGCACCTATGGTCGTGATTTTGTCTCGTTCCTTGAAGGGTGAGTGTACACAGCATTAAGGCACAACTCAGTTCTACAGTGTCTGGAGCTTCCAGAAGTGTCCTTGGTGCACAAAGAAACATCATCTTTGTGGACCTGCAGATCTCAGCTTGAAGCCCTGGTGCTGTAGTGGCAGAGAAATACTGTGCTCTGTTTAATATCATTAATATAAATCCTCTAATCTATAACGTTGCATCCCCTCTATTTATTTAAGGCTACATTCCCAGTTTTTAAAACTTGTTCTTCACCAGTCACTGGAATTTTGAGGGTTTTCCCTGCCACACAAGCTTCACTGCTCAATGCAAGTTTAATTCTGAGACACTTTGCTTAGCCCCATCACACCAGGCTCTTCGGCTCCAGAATCCTGCCTTGCGGGTCTTGAGACATGCCGGCGATGGGTAAACAGAAACCGGTGTCGGAAAATGAGAACGCACCTTTGCCCCTCATCCTTTTTCCCTCTTCTTGTTTATCCAGCTTGATTTATTCCTGGGGCTGTTGCCAGAGGCAATTTGGCATGTACAACAGCCTCCACTTGCACAAAATCTGCGTGACCTGGTATGGGATGATTTCGATTTTTGTGGTATTTGATGAAACCCTTATTTAACATGCACTTTGCCACTGCTTTCCCAAATTGTATTTCAGGCACAAGGTCCAAACGTGAGGGTGACCTGTATTGGTTTGGTGCACAAAGAGAGAATGATACTTTCTTTCGGTCAGTCACCAGGTAGGTGTTGGAAATGAGGGCATAGCTCAGCTCTCCATCAGTGTAGCCTCCCAAAGTGAAGGCCACTGCCATACGTCAATTGTTAATAGACGGCAGCTTATTGTAAATTAAATGTATTTTTTTGAAAAAAAAAGTTTTCTGCTGTTTTATTTCTACAGATTGTCAAATCTAGTTATCTATTTCACTTAAAAATTCAATCTCCATGGAGAAAGCTCACTGGTAAATAGGTTTATTATTGTCACAAGTGTTAAATGAATACTGAGAATCTTTGCATCACCTGCCATCCGTGTGGGTTGTTTCATCAAGTGGGAAAACTGACAGTAGTGTGCAGCGGAGGAAGGGTCATGTGTTACATTGGGAGGTCAAAAGTCAGTCTCATTATTCAGTAGTCTTGTAGCACTATTGAAGCTGACCTTGAGGCAATTGGAACGTGCTTTCAAGCTTATCTCCTGCCTGATGGAAGAGGGCTGAAGAGAGTATCTCTGGGGTGGATAGAATCTTTTGATTACGTTGGCTGTTTTATTGAGGCAGTGAGAAGTGTAGTCAGACCAAGGAAGGAGAGGATGGTTTCTGTGATGTGCTGCTGAGTGTCCACAACTTTCTTGCAGTCTCTGGTAGGCCAGTTACCATACCAGGCTGCGATGTATCCGTACAGATGCTTTCTCAGGTGCATCAATAAAGGTCAAAAGTTCAAGGGGAATTTATTATAAGATTCATTTTCTTGTGAGCATTCACAGTAAATACAAAATTTGCAAGTATGTTTCAGGGAGTTAAAAGGAAAGATGGAATAGATTAGGACTTTACTTCCTAGAAGATTTGATAGATACAAAATTGAGGGGTATAGATAGGTAAATGCAAGCAGGTTTTTTCCACTAGGTTGGGTGAGACAACAACTGCAGGTCATGGGTTAAGGGTGAAAGAAATATTTCAGGGAAACATGAGGAGGAACTACTTCACTCGGAGGGTGCTGAGAATGTGGAGCAAGCTTCCAGTGGTGGATGCAGGTTTGATTTCAATGCTCAGGAGAAACATTGGGTAGGTACATGAATGGGAGGGGTATGGAGGTCTATGGACCAGTGCAGGTTAATGGCGCTAGGCAGAAAAAAATGCACACAACAGAGAAAAAACCAACCAGTGTGCTAACAACAAACTGTGCAGGTACAAAAATTTTTTAAATGAACAATAAATTGAGTCCTAAAGTGATTTGATAGGTTATGGAATTCGTGAGCAAATTCTGGTTCAAGAGTCTAATAGCTAACTCTTCCTAAATCTAAGCCTCCTGTTGCTCCTTCCTGATGGCATCAGCTGAAGAGCATGGCCTTGGATGGTGGAGCTCCTTGATTCAGCTTTCCTTTGACTGTTCCTTATAAATGTGCTCAATTTTGGCGAGGGCTTTACCTCTGATGGACTGGGCTCTATCCACTACTTTTTCCAGGTTTATCTGTTCAGGGGTATTGTAGTTGCCATACCAAATGGGATGTGTCAAATTTCTTTAGCCTCCTAAGGAAGTAAAGCTGCTGGTGAGCTTTGACCTCAGCACCATTTGATGTAAATAGGAGCATGTCCTCTAAATAGGTAGGTTTCTGCTGAGCTTGCTTCTCATCTTAACTCCTTTGCATTTATCCAACATGAGCAATTCCTTGCGTCTAACAGATGTTGCTGAGTTTTCTAGCAGATTATATTGCTCCAGGTTCTAACAGGTGTAGTCCTATGTTTCCTTGAGGAAATGGTGGGCAGGATAGATGGAAAATCAGTGGATGTTTGCTTGGATTTTCAGAGACCCTTGACAAGGTGCTTTACATGAGAGGCTGCTTAACAAGAGAAGAACCCATGGTATTACAGAAAAAATACTAGTATGGATAAAGGAGGCAGAGTTGGAATAGTCTGGTTGGCTGCCAGTAACAAGTGATGTTCCATGGGGGTCTATACTGGGACTGCTTCTTTTTGCTTAATATGCTAATGATTTGGATGACAGAATTGATAGTTTTTTTGTGGTTATGTTTGCAGGTGATACAAACAAGCAGGTGGAGTGGCAGATAGTTTTGAGAAAGCAGGGAGTCTGCAGGAGGACTTAGGTTGGGGAATGGGAGATACAAGGAAGTGCTTGGTCATGTATTTTGGTAGAAGGAATAAAGACTTCTAAACGGGGGAGAAAATTCAGAGGTGCAAAGGGACTTGAATCTTTGTGCAGGATTTCCTAAAGGTTAACTTGAAGTTGAGTTGGTGTTAAGGAAGACAAATGCGATGTTAGCATTCGTTTTGAGGACCAGAATCGAAGGGCAAAAATGTGATGCTGAAGATTTATAAGGCATTGATTAAACTGCAGAGTATTGTGACAGTCTTTTATCTTAAAAAATGTTGTGCTGGCATGGGAGAGGTCCAGTGGAGGTTCACAAGAATTATTTTGGGAAATAAAGGGTTAACTATGAAGAGTTCTCAAATGTGCTTGTTTAGAAAAATGAGGGATCTTGTAGTAACCTATTGAAAGGCCTAAAGAAGATGTTTCCTATAGTAGGGGTGTCTAGGACCAGAGAGCACAGCCTCAGAATAGAGGAATGTCCATTTTGAATATTTAGTTAGAAGGTGATGAATCTGTGGAAATCATTTCCACGTTTGGCTCTGGAGGCTAAGTAATTAAGTATATTTGAAGCAGAGCTTGACAGGTTCCCTGGTCAGGGTTATGCGGAGAAGGCAGGAGAATGGGTCTAAAATGGATAATTATTCAGCAATAATGGAATGGTGGAGCAGACTCGATGAGCCAAGCGGCTAATCCTGATCCTATGACTTAATGGTAGTTTACAGCGACCAATCCTGCAAGCTGTTGATGTGTGGGAGGATGCCCACAGCAGAAATTCGTGTAGTTGGCAGTCAGGATCTGTAGGTGTGAGGCAGTGGCACTGCACTGTCAGAACCCATTCCAAAAAGGGAGCTTATGCCCTGTGTTCAAAGCCTTACAGCACACTTGATTCTGCTCACCACACTGTTAGCAAGAATAGGATTGCATTGGAGAGGATGAATAGGCCATTTTCCCTAGCTTGTTTCAGTCGGGAAGGGAAACTGGATAGGCAGGGATTGTTATCCTTGGAGTAGAGAAGGATGGAGGGAGATTTGATAGAGATGTACAAAATAGATTGAGCAGAAACATCCCCGCTGCAAAGACGTTTAATGCCAGAGGACACAGGTTAAGTAGGTGGTATAGAATCTGAGGAATGTTTCAGCCCCATGTAGGGTGGTTGGAATCTGAAACTGATTCTCCTGAGGTGATAAAGGGAAAGACACAATATTTAACTTGCAAGCCATGACTTAAAAACAGGATGTTTTTATAAATGTCAACAAGTCTATTTTTGTTCACAATTTGGAAAATGCAGATTTCCCCGCAATCCGAAGGTAGAGCGTTCCTATGAAACCTTTTGTAAGCAAAAATGGTGTAAAGTGAAATTTATAATGGTGTAATTTATATGGGAAAATTTTTTGTACACTCATGCGTACACACCTGCCCACGCAAGGCTTCACGGTCATGGTGGTCTTTCTCGGGGTAAACACAAGTTTAAAGTGGGCGCCTTTTCTTGTAAGCAAAAGCGAAAATCCTCTTCGGATTTCTTTTGGTTAGCAAAGACAGGTACTAATGTAGGTCTTGCGTAAAAGCGAAGCGGCGTAAAGCGGGGGACACCTGTACACAAAAGTCATTGAGAACCATACATGTGAATGCATCAAAAACATGACTGATTTGAAAGAGGAGACAAAATCCTCCCATTTGTACAGCTGGATGTATGTGCGAATGTCAGACTTTTGAATTAATAGTATATTGTGTCTATCCCCAAGTCCAGTGTTCTGCTGGAGACTGCCTGCATCTAGAACACTGAATCATTAAGGCACCGGATGCTTTAGAGCAGTAACTTTTTATCACACCTTTGTGTATATAATATAGAACATGATATTCCTTCAGCCATGACATTGTGTCAACCTATAGAAGCCTACTCCATGATCATAGCCCATAAGCCTCTGTTAAATGTACATCTGTCATCTGTCACTGATGACCAGCATAGTTCAAGAATATGCTGGGGCAGTTTACAAGAGTTACCACACTCCCATAGAATAGATCTTTGGAATGTGGGAGAAAACCAAGCACCCAAAAGAAATTTACACAGTCATCGGGAGAATGTGCAAACTCCAGTCGCTGGAACTGTAAAGCATTATCGGCTAGCCACTACACTGCTGTGCCACCCAATTGGCAGTGCTCCTGGATTGTGGGAGCTTAAGTTCCCCGGCCAGGTTTGCATCTGATACAGCTGTGCATCTTCCCCATTTCATTTCAACGGTGTCCTTCCTCCCTCCCTCCGTCGAATGACTGACCCTAGAACGTGGAGAGCCACAGCCTCAGATCAGGTCTGATTGCTTTACTGGTGTCGGCTGTCTTTGTTGCATAGCTCATTTCTACTCCGAACACTCTCAACATGAAACATTGACCATCCATTTCCCTCCAGTGCTTGGTGTGTTGCTCATTCCTACCCTTGTGTGGAACTGAGTGAAGGTTTTAATGGTTTATCTCCCCGTTGGTGATAAAATTGAACCGCCAGGCTGATGAATACAGTATCAGATTTACTGTCACTGACTTGTATGACACGAAATTTGTTTTGTGGCACCAAGGCAAAGTTAGAAGAAATGACAAAATTAATGGTGCAAAACAAAAGGGGAATGATGAAGTGTTGTTCACGGGTTCATGGACTGTTCAGAAATCTGATGGAAAGGGAGCTGTTCCTAAATCATTGAGTGTGGGTCTTGGGTTCCTGCATCTGCTGGATGGTAGTAATGAGAAGAGGGCATATCCCAGATAGGATGGTCCTTCGTGGTGGATGCCACCTTCTTGCGGCACCACCTCTAGACAACATCCTTGATAACGTGGACGGCTGTGCCTGTGATGGAGCTGTCCGAGTCAACCCTCTTGTTGTCCTATGCATTGGAGCTTCTGTACCAGGCTGTAATGCGGCAAATGATTGGAAGAGAGCAGTTTGCAAGGTAGGTCGCATCACTGCATCGCGGAACGCATGTGGCATCTGACTCATGGCAGTTTGCCCCATTCCCACGAAGTGGGAATCACACTCAGCCCTACACCACTGCAGGGGCAGTCCCCACGGTGGCTTGCAATGCTTGAGTTATTTGCCCCGTCAAACATTTCCAGTGCTGAAAGCTTAGCAGTTGAGTTTTCAGTCACAGCCGGCTGGAAGCAGTGCTGGTGTCAGTGCTGACTCACTTGACCACAGGTCAGTGACGTGGTCAGTGAAAAAGTCACAAGAGAAATGAGTTGCTAGCAATAGAAACCACTGGAAATACTCAGCCAGTTAGGCAGCATCTGACGAAAGAGTAGAGATCCAGACTCGGGTGGAGGTAGAAGGGAAGAAGTGTTTCCACATTTTTATTTGCTTTAGAAGCTTCCTAACGTGCAACACAGGAACAGGACCTCGGCCTAAAATGTTAAACGAGTAATTACACTCTGACCACTTTTGTAGGTGCAGGAGTGGGATCTGTTGTAGCCAAGGTTTGACGTGCATTCAGACAGAGATGCTCCTCTGCACGCCACTGTTGGAACGCATTCCTGTCACTTTGAACCAGCCTGACCATTCTCTGTAAATTCTAGATGCTGTCATGTCTGAAAACCCCGGGAGATTTTGGAGATTACAGCAGTTTTCGAGACAGTCAAACCACCCCACCTGGCAGCAACAATCATTCCACGGTCAAAATCTCTTGGATTATATTTCTTCCCCATTCTGCTGTTTAGTCCGAACAACTGAACCTCATGACCACGTCTTCGTACTTTTATGCCACATCATTGGCTGATTAAATATTTGTATTAATGAGCTGGTGTACCTAATAAAGTGGCTACTGAGTTTGAATGCCTACAGAATGTCCATATCCATCTATTCTCTGCACATTCACCTGCCTGTTTAAGATACACTTTATTACCTTTAAATGCATCCTTCACCACTACTGGCAGTCCAATCTAGGCATCTACCACACTCTTGTGAAAAATATCTTGACCCATTCATCCGCTCAGAACTTACCCCTCACACCTTAAATGTATGCCCACCTCCTCCTTCACCACCATTCAGGGTCCCAAACAGTCTTTCCAGGTGAGGCAACTCCTCATAAATTCCATCTGCCATTTCTCTGCTCTTAGTGGGTTGATAACGGTCAGTGCCAGCTCTGCGGGTTGAAGGGTTGTTTCCTTTACCTATTTCTCTACAGCTCTATAACTTTGTTTTGTGTTGGTCAGGAAATGCTGGTGACCAGAATGCTAAACTTGCAGCGGAAGTTCTGCAGACAAATTGCTAAATTTGTTACACATAGGTTATAGATGGCTCTCCTGAAGTGGGGGCTGTTTTGTCCTCTTGAATGTCTGTCCTGAGGTACATAAGAGTTTGGTTTAATCATTCACAGGGGTGGAAATTCCCCCAGTGCAATTACGTTGGGGAAAGTTAAAATCAAAACCAAAACTGCAAATGGCGAATATCCGAAATAAGAACAGAAACCGCTGGAAACACTTTGCAGCTCAGGAGACTGAAAAAAATCAATGTTTCAAGTCCTTAAGTCTAACTTGTCGGGTAAGCTCCACCAACTTAATATTGCATGACATGGACCAGGATGTGTTTCTGCATTCCCAATTAAACCATTTTGATTCATCCTGTCACAGACATTCCCTCTGTTCTACATGTTGTTCCTGCGTCTCCTACTGAGAACCCACTGATCAGAGAGACTTGGACGTTGACTGAGCTTGTCTTTCTCCAGATGCTGCCTGACCCGCTTTTTCTGGCTTTGGTACACCACTTCCAATTTTAGTGAATTATAAACATTGGGGAGAAGGCCTGAGGGCTCCCGTTTAACAATTCAGGAACAGTGGCTTTCACTCTCCAATCAGCCCATGAACGCAGTGTAACACTGACTCTGTTTTGTTTGCACCATCTACGTATTCATTTTGTAACTTGTAGTAATTTAATGTCTGCACTGTACTGCTGCTGCAGAACAAATTCCAAAATCAAAGTAAATTTATTATCAAAGTACGTATATCACCATATGCTATCATCATCCAGGTGATAATGAAACTGATTCTGATTTTGACTTCTATAAGGTTCGAATCTGTCTTCCACACTACAAAGAATCAAGTCCCAGCCTACCCGATCTCTCCCTATAACTCAGGCCCTCAACTCCTGGCAATCTTCTCTGCAGTCTTTCCTACAACAAGGCAATCAGAATGATGCTTTGTACTCCAGGAGCAGCCTCACCAACCTGCACCAATCAGAACTGGGTTTATTATCACTGAATTATATGATGAGATTTTTTGTTTTTCCAACAGCAGTACTGTGCAAAGATATGTAATTATTGTAAATTATAAAATAGAGTGCAGAAAAAATAGAAACATTGAGATGCTATTTATGTATTCATGAGCCATTTGGAAATCTGATTGTGGAAAGAAAATGCTGTCCCTGGAACAACAGTGTGAGTCAGGCTCCTGGGCCGCCTCGCTGCTGGTAGTAAAGAGCAGAGGGCATGTCCTGGAGGGAAGGTACTTACTGATAAATGCCCACTGCTTGACGCACAGCCCCTGAGGATGTCCTCGCTGGTGGGGACGGTTGTGCCCGTGATGGAGCTGGCTGAGTCTCAACTCTCTGTGTCCTCTTGCAATCCTGCGCAGGGGAGGCTCCGTACCAGTGAGGTAACCAGAATCCAATTCGGAAAGCCCTCCACGGTGCATCAATACAAACTTGCAAGGGTTTTTTGGTGACATACCAAATCTCCTCAAACTCCTTACATCCCAACACAGCCTTCCAGCCTCAGAGATTGTGCTCCCCCCAATTCAGATGTATGTCAGTAATAATAAATCTAAATCAAAAACACGTTAGCAGAGAAGTTGAGGAGGGTTTTGAGTGAAACGTGTCCCTGATGGAGCGGCATTAGTGTGGAACCAAGATCCAATGAAGCATCTCTGTGCATGTAATGTGGTGTAATCTGTGTAACATTGTAGAGACTAATCTATAGATCATACTTGGCAGGTTAGACTAAACAAACGAAAGTAAAAGGCAAACCCATCCAGTTCTTATAGAAGTAGAACAGAAGAGTGAGGTATCTAAAGTAAATTTATTACCAAAGTATGTATGGTATGTGTCAGCATACACTACCTTGAGATTCATTTTCTTGCAGACATTTACGGGAAATAAAGAAATACAATTGAATTTATGAAAAGCTGTACTTAGCAAAAGACTAACAAACGTTCAATGTGCAAAAGAGTTCAAAATTGTAATTGTGCAAATAATATATTTTTAACAAAGTAAATAAGTAATTCTGAGTTTGTGATTCCCTGAAAGTGAGTCTATATTGTGGAAAATGCTGCAGGCCAGGCTGCAACTATAGGAAGAGGCACTGTCGATGTTTTGGGCCAAGACCCTTCTATAGGAAGGTCTCAGGCCCGAAACGTTGACCGTGCTTCTTCCGATAGATGCTGCCTGTCCTGCTGCGTTCCACCAGCATTTTGTGTGTGTTGCTTGAATTTCCAGAATCTGCAGATTTCCTCGTGTTGTGGAGTCAGTTTGGCATTAAAATGAGTGAAGTTATGCAGGCTGGTTCAGAAGTCTGATTGTTGTAGGGTAATAACTGCTTCTGTAACCGGTGGTGTGGGACCCAAGGCCCCTGTACCTCCTGCCCAATGGCAGTAGTGAGAAGAGAGCATGGCCTGGGTGGTGGATGCTGCTTTCCCGTGGCAGTGCTCTTTGTAAGTGGGTTCACAGGGCTTTTCCTCTGATGGATGGACTGGGCTGTATCCATTTTTGTCAGCTCATCTGTTCCTGCTGCTGCCATACCACACCGTGGTGGTGACAACCATTAGTCTCGCGAGACCATGGATCTGTGCCTGGAATGGTTTCCAGGGTGCAGGCCTGGGCAAGGTTGATTGGAAGACCAGCAGTTGCCCATGCAGCGAGTCTCCCCTCTCCACGCCACTGATGTTGTCCAAGGGAAGGGCAAGGGCCGATACAGCTTGGCACCGGTGTCGTCACAGGAGTTGCCAGAACGAGGTTGCCTTAGGGACTCCAGCTCTGGATTTGTCCTCAGGGTTCACTCCTGAAGCCTTTCCCATGAGTGGGTCTGGCCGCAAGGCAGCAGAGGTTTCAGATCAGAGTTTTCCCTCTCTTAGATGGACTGCCTTCCCAGGCTGACAAGCTCCATCTGCCCGATACCATACCGCACCGTGATGCAACCAAATTGCACCTACAGAAGTTTGTCAAAGTATTAGATAACATGCCAAATCGACAAACTTCTAAAAAAGTGGAGGTGCTGTCGTATCTTCTTTGTGATGGCACTTGTATGCTGGTCCCAGAGCAAACCCACTAATGTGATGATGCCAAGTGATTTAAAATTGCCAACCTGACACTGGAAAAGAGTCTGTCCTCTGAGGGACAGACTCAGCTTGACTGACCCTCTATGCCAAATTCCAGGGAGAAGCAATATCATTCCTGGCGTCGGTCCTTCAGTGGAAACCCTGGCTGCTTCACTCAATCCAGCACCCTCAAAGTGGGAATCAAAAAGTCATGGAATTAAACACGGCTTCAGCCCGACTTCTTCATGCCGAACAAAGTTTTCAAAGATAAAGATCAGCAGTATTTGCCACATGTACATCGAAGCACACAGTGAAATTGTGTCAATGGTGTTATGGTTTCTGTACCAGCTTGTTTACCTTTACCCAAGGTCACTTGCCTGCTTGCAAAAGTTCCTGCAGAGACAGAGGAGGGCGGAGCAGTTTGACGGACAGCTGGTGTCCAGCATGTGGGGATAAAAAGCCAGGTCCGATGTTACACAGAGAGACATGCACAGTGCGGACACTGAACGAGCTTTGCTGCATCCGCACGAAGGTGGGGTTTTTGGAGGTTCGATTCGGGGAATTGATCCGTGGCTCACGGTGTGAAAAGGTACGACCGGTGGGGAATTATTTGTGTGTCCATCCTTGCCTGGGTGATAATTCCACCGCTGAAGAACGGTCGTACGTATTATGGTCATAGTCGGTGACCACAACAGGATTTTGGAAGACAACGGGAAGATCGATGGCATCACCTCTCACCTCCCTCTCTCTCTCCAAAGTTACTCAACTAACTACCTCGAACTGAACTGAACTCTTGTCACTATTGTAAGACTGTACCCATTTACCCCTAGGTTTGAAAGAACCTAGTTTCCACACTTATGTATATATATCTCATTGCTAACCTGTTCAATATATCTGCATTGCTTAGTTACTAATAAACACTATTAGTTTATAGCAATACCAGACTCCAATGTGTTTCCATTTCTGCTGGTTCTTTAACCCGGTCACAGGGTACGTGACAATGGCCAGTGCAGTCCAAAGTTGTGCTGGGGGCAGCCCACAAGTATCGCCATGCTTCCAGTGTCAACGTAGCCTGCCCACAGCTCACCCTCGGAACGTGGGGGGAAGCTGGAGCACTGGGAGAAACCCAAATGTAAACCTCCTTCCAGACGGTGGTGGGAATTGAACTCTGATTGTACCATACCAGCAAGGTACCTGTCCAAGCTGGTCCTGTTTGCCTGTGTTTGGCCCGTACACCTCTAATCCTTTTCCTTGTTGCTGAGGCTTTATAAAGCATTTCTCAGACCACTTTGTGAGCAATTTTATCTAAGAATGTTCTGGTTCAGGAGAGAGTCAGAGGAGGTTCACAAGAATGATCCCAGGAAACGTATGGGGAGTGCCTGATGGCTCTAGGCCTAGAGTGCAGGTGGATGAGGGGAAAATCATTGAAACCTACTGGATACTGAAAGGCCTGGATAGATTGAGCATGGAGAAGATGCTTCTGTCAGTAGGAGGGTCTGGGATTTGCAGGCACAGCCACAGAATAATGCAAAGCCCCTTCAAAACTGAGATGAGGAATGTGGTGAATCTGTGGAATTCATTGCCACGGGGGGCTGTGGGGACCCAGTTGCTGAGTGTATTTAAGGCGTAGATTGACAGGTTCTTGATTGGTAAAGAGGTTAAGGGTTCTGGGGAGAAGGTGGGAGAAAGAGATGGAGGAGACTCAATGGGACAAAGGGTCAACCTTTGCTTCTACACCTATTTAATGTTAGCACACCGTATCTGAGGCAGATGCAGCTTTCCCTGAGTCGTGGGACTGAAATGAGGGATGTGGAATTGCCTGGGTACTCTTGATTCTGCGCGCGAGCTCTCCGTGACAGGCTTCAGGGCTGGGCTCTGGTATTGAGCGGGGACGGTGACTTTGACGTTTCTGCTTTGCATTTCTTGGAACCAAGACTGGGTGTCACAAGTGTGAGTTCATTTGCTTATCGATCCGCCACAAACTCACCACAGTGCTGGCGCCTGCCTTTGAGATGCATCAAACTGCAATCTGATCTACGGGCTGCTCCAGAGAGAGGGACACACAGGGAGACGGACATCACGTGCTGCTGGAAGACCCATCAAAGACGCCCGGAACTTGATCTGCCACCTGGCACTCTGCAGGCTGCAGCAGCACGTGCTGACGACACACTGAAGCCACTGCAAGGGCCCAGTGGGGGAGAACTGATACTGGACGGGGAGGGGCTGGGCTGGGCGAGGAGCCCCTCAGTCATTGTAGTAATGTAGCGCCACAGGAATGGAAATGTAGTTGAACACTGTGTAATGCTTTGTCAAAGAATGAAAAGGCATGCATAGTTTATTTGTTTTTTTCATCTATTACTTAGTTAGTTAGTTATCCAAATACGCCAGGAATAGCCCTTCTGGCCCTTGGAGCCCGAGCCTAATCACAGGACAATTTACACAAACCAATCCATCTACCGACCAGTACATCCTTCGACTGTGAGAGGAAACAGGAGCACCCAGAGGAAACCCACGTGGTCACGGGGAGAAACGTACAGACAGCGGTGAAAACTGAACCCAGGTTGCTGCTACTCTAAAGCGTTGCGCTACCGCGCCATCCATTCTTGTAAATGATTTTTAAACTTATAATAAATGAATTTTATCATAGATAAAACAATCTATCCAGTGATGTGTGTGTGTGTGAGAGAGAGAGAGACTTCTAAATCCCCAGAGATTAGACCACAAAACAGCTGAGCCAATCCTCTCAGAATAGTACTGCCCGGTCAGAATTGTCGATCTTTCGACGAAGACGTCATGAAAGCATTTTTAGAAACATAGAAAACCGAACATGTACTTACTTTAGAAATTACCTAGGCTTACCTATAACCCTCTGTTTTTCTAAGCTCCATGTACCTATCTAAAAGCCTCTTAAAAGACCCTATCGTATCCGCCTCCACTTCCGTCAACCCGCAGCCCATTCCACACACTCACCACTCTGCGTAAAAAACTTGCCCCTGGCAAAGAGTGGGTGTAGACGGGTCATATTCTGCATGGAGGTCGGTCACCAGTGGAGTGACTCAGGGATCTGTTCATGATTTTTATAAATGATGTGGATGAAGAAGTGGAGGGATGGGTTAGTAAGTTTGCTGATGACACAAAGGTTGCCCAAACTGACGGATGGGCAGGGAGGAGGGGGAAGCCACACTAAGGGGAATGAGGAGAGAGCCACACTGAGGGATGGGTAGTGAGGGGGAGAGCCACACTGTGGAAGGGGTATGAAGGGGGAAAGCCACACTGAGGGAGGGGAATGAGGAGGGGAGAGCCACACTGAGGGATGGGTAGTGAGGGGGATGAGCCACACTGAGGGAGGGGAATGAGGAGGGAGAGCCACACTGTGGAAGGGGTATGAAGGGGGAAAGCCACACTGAGGGAGGGGAATGAGGAGGGGAGAGCCACACTGAGGGATGGGTAGTGAGGGGGAGAGCCACACTGTGGAAGGGGTATGAAAGGGGAAAGCCACACTGAGGGAGGGGAATGAGGAGGGGAGAGCCACACTGAGGGATGGGTAGTGAGGGGGAGAGCCACACTGTGGAAGGGGTATGAAAGGGGAAAGCCACACTGAGGGAGGGGAATGAGGAGGGGAGAGCCACACTGAGGGATGGGTAGTGAGGGGGAGAGCCACACTGTGGAAGGGGTATGAAAGGGGAAAGCCACACTGAGGGAGGGGAATGAGGAGGGGAGAGCCACACTGAGGGATGGGTAGTGAGGGGGAGAGCCACACTGTGGAAGGGGTATGAAGGGGGAAAGCCACACTGTGGGAGGGATATGAGGAGGGAGAGCCACACTGAGGGAGGGGAATGAGGAGGGGAGAGACACACTGAGGGAAGGAAATGAGGAGGGGAGAGACACACTAAGGGAGGGGAATGAGGAGGGAGAGCCACACTGTGGGAGGGGAATGAGGAGGGGAGAGACACACTGAGGGAAGGAAATGAGGAGGGGAGAGACACACTGAGGGAGGGGAATGAGGAGGGAGAGCCACACTGAGGGAAGGGAATGAGGAGGGGAGAGACACACTGAGGGAGGGGAATGAGGAGGGAGAGCCACACTGTGGGAGGGGAATGAGGAGGGGAGAGACACACTGAGGGAAGGAAATGAGGAGGGGAGAGACACACTGAGGGAGGGGAATGAGGAGGGAGAGCCACACTGAGGGAGGGGAATGAGGAGGGAGAGCCACACTGTGGAAGGGGTATGAAGGGGGAAAGCCACACTGAGGGAGGGGAATGAGGAGGGGAGAGACACACTGAGGGATGGGTAGTGAGGGGGAGAGCCACACTGTGGAAGGGGTATGAAGGGGGAAAGCCACACTGAGGGAGGGGAATGAGGAGGGGAGAGCCACACTGAGGGATGGGTAGTGAGGGGGAGAGCCACACTGTGGAAGGGGTATGAAAGGGGAAAGCCACACTGAGGGAGGGGAATGAGGAGGGGAGAGCCACACTGAGGGATGGGTAGTGAGGGGGAGAGCCACACTGTGGAAGGGATATGAGGAGGGAGAGCCACACTGAGGGAGGGGAATGAGGAGGGGAGAGACACACTGAGGGAAGGAAATGAGGAGGGGAGAGACACACTAAGGGAGGGGAATGAGGAGGGAGAGCCACACTGAGGGAAGGGAATGAGGAGGGGAGAGACACACTGAGGGAGGGGAATGAGGAGGGAGAGCCACACTGTGGGAGGGGAATGAGGAGGGGAGAGACACACTGAGGGAAGGAAATGAGGGGAGAGACACACTGAGGGAGGGGAATGAGGAGGGAGAGCCACACTGAAGGAGGGGAATGAGGAGGGGAGAGACACACTGAAGGAGGGGAATGAGGAGGGGAGAGACACACTGAGGGAAGGAAATGAGGAGGGGAGAGACACACTGAGGGAGGGGAATGAGGAGGGAGAGCCACACTGAAGGAGGGGAATGAGGAGGGGAGAGACACACTGAGGGAAGGGAATGAGGAGGGGAGAGACACACTGAGGGAGGGGAATGAGGAGGGAGAGCCACACTGTGGGAGGGGAATGAGGAGGGGAGAGACACACTGAGGGAAGGGAATGAGGAGGGGAGAGACACACTGAGGGAGGGGAATGAGGAGGGAGAGCCACACTGTGGGAGGGGCATGAGGAGGGGAGAGACACACTGAGGGAAGGGAATGAGGAGGGGAGAGACACACTGAGGGAGGGGAATGAGGAGGGAGAGCCACACTGTGGGAGGGGCATGAGGAGGGGGTGCCACACTGAGGGCAGGAAATGAGGAGGGGGAGCCACACTGAGGGAGGGGAATGAGGAGGGGGGAGCCACACTATGCAAGGGGTATGAGGAGAGAGAGCCACACTGAGGGAGGGGAATGAGGAGGGGAGAGACACACTGAGGGAAGGGAATGAGGAGGGGAGAGACACACTGAGGGAGGGGAATGAGGAGGGAGAGCCACACTGAGGGAGGGGAATGAGGAGGGGAGAGACACACTGAGGGATGGGTAGTGAGGGGGGAGAGCCACACTGAGGGAGGGGAATGAGGAGGGGAGAGACACACTGAGGGAAGGAAATGAGGAGGGGAGAGACACACTAAGGGAGGGGAATGAGGAGGGAGAGCCACACTGAGGGAAGGGAATGAGGAGGGGAGAGACACACTGAGGGAGGGGAATGAGGAGGGAGAGCCACACTGTGGGAGGGGAATGAGGAGGGGAGAGACACACTGAGGGAAGGAAATGAGGGGAGAGACACACTGAGGGAGGGGAATGAGGAGGGAGAGCCACACTGAAGGAGGGGAATGAGGAGGGGAGAGACACACTGAAGGAGGGGAATGAGGAGGGGAGAGACACACTGAGGGAAGGAAATGAGGAGGGGAGAGACACACTGAGGGAGGGGAATGAGGAGGGAGAGCCACACTGAAGGAGGGGAATGAGGAGGGGAGAGACACACTGAGGGAAGGGAATGAGGAGGGGAGAGACACACTGAGGGAGGGGAATGAGGAGGGAGAGCCACACTGTGGGAGGGGAATGAGGAGGGGAGAGACACACTGAGGGAAGGGAATGAGGAGGGGAGAGACACACTGAGGGAGGGGAATGAGGAGGGAGAGCCACACTGTGGGAGGGGCATGAGGAGGGGAGAGACACACTGAGGGAAGGGAATGAGGAGGGGAGAGACACACTGAGGGAGGGGAATGAGGAGGGAGAGCCACACTGTGGGAGGGGCATGAGGAGGGGGTGCCACACTGAGGGCAGGAAATGAGGAGGGGGAGCCACACTGAGGGAGGGGAATGAGGAGGGGGGAGCCACACTATGCAAGGGGTATGAGGAGAGAGAGCCACACTGAGGGAGGGGAATGAGGAGGGGAGAGACACACTGAGGGAAGGGAATGAGGAGGGGAGAGACACACTGAGGGAGGGGAATGAGGAGGGAGAGCCACACTGAGGGAGGGGAATGAGGAGGGGAGAGACACACTGAGGGATGGGTAGTGAGGGGGGAGAGCCACACTGAGGGAGGGGAATGAGGAGGGGAGAGACACACTGAGGGAAGGAAATGAGGAGGGGAGAGACACACTGTGGGAGGGGCATGAGGAGGGGAGAGACACACTGAGGGAAGGGAATGAGGAGGGGAGAGACACACTGAGGGAGGGGAATGAGGAGGGAGAGCCACACTGTGGGAGGGGCATGAGGAGGGGTGCCACACTGAGGGCAGGAAATGAGGAGGGGGAGCCACACTGAGGGAGGGGAATGAGGAGGGGGGAGCCACACTATGCAAGGGGTATGAGGAGAGAGAGCCACACTGAGGGAGGGGAATGAGGAGGGGAGAGACACACTGAGGGAAGGGAATGAGGAGGGGAGAGACACACTGAGGGAGGGGAATGAGGAGGGAGAGCCACACTGAGGGAGGGGAATGAGGAGGGGAGAGACACACTGAGGGAAGGGAATGAGGAGGGGAGAGACACACTGAGGGAGGGGAATGAGGAGGGAGAGCCACACTGAAGGAGGGGAATGAGGAGGGAGA